>NC_132994.1:62276651-62579681 GCF_048564905.1 Vicugna pacos | reverse complement strand
CTAGAGGCAGTATAAGAAGGGGATATCTGAATAGCTTTAACAAATACATTACAATTTTGAAAATAATTAGGTATGAAATAAACCTGTGTATTTTAATAAATAACACATATTCAAAACTACAAGATTTTAAATTCTATTTTAGGATTTCAGAAATGGAAAAATTGTTACCAAGTGGATATCAACCACTAACATATTAATTTTATTAAATTCATCAGATAGTTTCTAGATACAAGGGCACAGACAAGCATATGAATAATTTCTTGTCCCTGTCAAAACATAAAAGCTTAGCTGGACAATTGCTTACAAAAAATTAAATTGGAAAATTTCTAATCATTGCTGCTTTGCCTGCAGATACAAACAAATTTAACTTCAACCCCTTATGATAGCAAGCTGCCTCCATTAACAGCAGTCATTTCACACTGTGGTTAGAGAATTTCAGATCATTCTGAAGCATAAATGCTGATTTTTAAGGTAGTGAGTTAATAAAACAAAGTCATCCCACATTAATGAGACTGATGAAATTATTATATTTTATGCTCAGTTCTATAAAGTATGCTTTCAAAAAGCAATGTGGCAATTTGTCAAGATTTATAAAAATATTTTATCTCCAAAATTTTACCACTGGAAATTTGGCAAAGAAATAGTATAACAGTAAAAATCTTCTGTCGAACTCTCTATAATTTCAAGAGAGAGAATATGTTCACTACATATAGTATCTATAATGTTAAAAATCTGATTATAATATCAAAAAACCTAAATGCTCGACAAGAGGGAGGTATGTCTGAGTAAACTACACAGCCCTTGAGATTAATTATTTTAAAAAACTGATAAAAACTATAATACTTTAGACTCATTAAGTAGAAAAAAATACCAAACTGAATATGTTTTAGGAATATAATTAAGTAAAAATGGGTATGTATCTGAAAAAAGACTTAGGGAAAAATGAACAAATGAAAAAAATTGTTTTAGAATAGTGGAGTTACATACAGGTCCTATGCTTTTCTTGTTAGGAGTTTATATAATGTTAGGCATTTTTAAAAAAAACCTAGATTTTTCCAAAACCAGATCAGAGAATAAGATAATAATTGTTGTTAAAAGTGAAATATAATATTTATGACTAATTAAACGTTTTTAAAGTGTATTTTTCCTGTGAAATACCATGAAACTATTATTTTTAATTTGCAGTTTTTAATGTCATTTTTAATGTCATTTCCATATTTGTCACTACACCTTGTATTAAAGTACTGCTAAAATGTAGCTTATGCTGAAAAGTTTTCTGCTTCCTAGGTCACTCAAGAATAACTATACAAATTAAGGTAAGATATTATTATGATTCATCCATTCAACAAGCATCCTACTGAGTGCTTAATATGTGCTGGTCACTGCAGCAGGGGTCAAGAATTCTCATTTTCCATCATTTAATTTCCCCACGTCACTCCCACCTTCAGCCAGCACACTCCTCTCTATCACACCTTTCACTCTTGTCATCTACTTTACCTACTTCAATGATCTATTTCAGGACCTAAAGCCTATCTCAATCCTAAGATTTCTGGTTGTGTGGCCAAAAAATTTTTCTAGAAGAATGGATCATATAATCATACATGACAATGCTTTCAGTACTTAAGAAAGTTATCTTCTCTACCTGTACTTTGGTTTCACCATGAGAAACCCACTCTAAAACTTTCTTCCCAAATTACTTCATTTTCAGTGTCGCCTATTGCAAAGTCTCTTCCTTTTCTGCCATTAGTCATATGGAAGTCTTCCCTAATTCAAAGTAAAAATAAAAATCTGTCTTACTCTTCTTGATGACATATAATTGCTACTTATATCTACTGCTGAATTCACTAAATACGTGTTCTAAATGAGTGTTTTCCATTTCTTTCTTTTAATGACCCTAAATCCTGGCTCATGTTTGAAATGATGCTAATAGAGTACCCTTATAAATTAATCCTTCCTATAATATATGTCTTCTAACCTTTCTTCTGTTATCATTCTAATCAATCTTTCTATAGAAGCAAACAATGCTTACTTACTCTCTTCTACAAACACTTCCAGAACTTGATACCCTGGGTTTCCTACTCTTTTCCCCCAGTTTAGAATCTACTAATTTTCCTTTCTACATCCTTATGTAGTGTCTTCAAGATAAAATACCAGTGCTGGGAGCCTTGGTGCTAACGGGTTCTCGGCTGTCAGGGAACCAGTCTCCATGTGCTCCTTTTTCTTATACTCAAGCAACATCACCTCCAGCAACCACCACTGGTTAAATATACTTCAAGGGCTTAGTACACGTTTACTTTCAACAAAGTTAAAAGTAAAAGGTAAAACTTGCTAATGATATAAAAACAGATTTACGTATCAGCAGACAATTAAACATGTGATACTGATTTTAATTTAACAGTAATGAATTAAAGCTAATATAGGAAGAAACCTAAAAGTTAGAGAGATCTTAGCACTTTAAATTGATAGAAGGCATGGACAAAACCCAATCTTGAGCATACACTTAATATAGCTACTAAATGAAGTATTCTGAGATCAGAAGACAGAACTACCAATCTAGCAGTCTCAGTTTTCTAGCTATATGGGATTAAACATAATAGCACTAAGGCACTGCAAGTCAAACTTTTCTTAAAATCAAGAAAGTGAATGAAACTTATCCTAGTTAGGTATGAGGTTTGAAGAATAAGGGAGAACATGTTCTAGTTTTGAGAGAATGAAAATAATACAGATAAATCTGGGGTGGGTCATAAGAATTTTTCTGAAGATGGTGATACAATGAGAATTAGCCAATTTAAGATCGAAACTTGCTGTCCAATGTAGTAAAAGTAACATGAAAACAGGGAAGGTTATCTGATGAGGCATTTGAAATTTTTAGAGTCCATGGACTCAAAGAGGTCTTTTCACATTAGATGCAATTAAAAATAAATCTACTTGTGGATTTTTCCTCAACAGTGAGTGTAAGGTCAAGTGCAATGACCACAAACAGATACCATAAAACCAGACTTGGACTTCATCAAATCAGAATTAAATTTGCAGCCTGGAAGCAATCCATGAGGCTCTCCAGTCCTGAGTAGCTAGGGTTACTTGCATTATGTTATCCAGTCTGTTAGAAGGCAGAGACAGATGTCTCGGCTCACATTAGTGTCATTACTTGTATTGAGTATGATTTAATATTACATTTAAAAAGATGATCTGATAAACTAGCAAATTTAAAAGAGAATACAGTTCCGAGTGAACTGAGTGACTTGTGAACCATTAGGATGATCTCAGGTTATCTGTGAGAATGTCAGTACCCTGAGTAAAAGCTCTAGATCTGGAGTCACCTGGGCTTAAATTCCAGCTCTGTTACTTCGTGGGGCAGTTTAAGCTCTCTATGACTCATTGTATAACCCTGTACAAAGAGAATAAAAGTACCCAAATCATAGTGCTGTTACACGAAAATTATGAAAGATAATGCATTCAACTTGCATAGCAGAATACTGGCATATTGCAAGTAAATAATGGATGTTCACTCCTTTCGTTTCTGAATGTGAGTGTGCTCTCCAATTGAGTTTCTCTTGTTGTTGTTATGGCTTAGCAAGAATTGAGATGGAGGAGAGACAATGAATATGGAATATTTGCTAAGTAATATTTTGGTGGCAAGAGAACAGAGAAAAGCATGAGAAAAGACAATACAAACATTCTTATTGATGTAAAGACTATTACCAAAACATTGTTCTCAGTGATAAACATATCTGTGAATATACTAAAGGTGAATTTCTTTATCTGAAGTTTCAGCAAGAAGTTTAGCAGAGCAACTGTTGCTGGGAGATCTGCAGGTCTGAGTATAATATGGATTGGTGGTTAATGTGAACAGAAAGTAGGATTCACTAAAGGCAGTGGTAGAGTGCAGTTTAGAGCACAGACTTAATTAAATCTGAGCTCTTCTGTTTGTGAGCTGTATGACTTTGGGCAAGTTACTCTACCTCTCTGCTTCAGTTTCCTCATCTGTAAGATAAAAATACCTGCCTCACTGGGTTGTTGCTAAGATTAAATATGTGTAAAGCACTTAGTGTCTAGCAGCACGCATCTACTAAGCGCAGCCTAAGTGTTAACAGGTATAATTACGTAAGAACAATCTATAGTCAAGGAGGATAAAAAATCATATGAGAGCATGTGAGCATATGTGAGCGCGTGTTCTGGAGAAATAACTTTGTGCACAAGGGAGTTTGTTTTTGGGCTTCTGAGAGTTAGAATTCTCTCACTGGAAACACAGCCTTGATAGTCGTGAAGGAAACTCAGTGGTAGCAAGTTTGTGTTACTGAAATAGACCTTTAGGTATTTTCAGAACCAGGGTATCATGAATGCACTGAGTTTTTACTGCAGTCTGTTTTTCTTATATTCTTATATAGGTAATCCACCTACAGCTTTTAGGACACATATAAAATTAAAGAAATCACCATATCTACTGAACTACTTGAAAACAAATTCTGGCCCAGGGGTAGGGATGGGGTAGAACAAGGGGATAAACAAAAGCCTAACAACTTTTCCTTAAAGGTTAACTTAAACATATCATGTATGTGTACATGTGTGCACATCAAGGGTCAGCAAACACGGCCTGCTGCCTGTTTCTCTACAGGATGCAAACTAAGAATGATTTTTAAATAACTGAAAAAAAATTGCACAAAAGAATATTTAATGATACATGGAAACTATAGGAAATTCAAATTTCTGAGTCCATAAATAAAGTTTTATTGTAACACAGCTGCATTCATTCATTGATGAGTTGTCTGCAGCTGCTTTGGGGTGATAGTGGCAGAGTTGAACAACAGAAGAGATCCATATGGCTTATAATCCTAAAATATTTAGTCTCTAGCCCTGTATACAAAAGGCTTGTCAAAGCATTATTACGACACAAGGGACTAAATTAATCTCTTAGATGTGCTTCTCCAAATGTAACTAAATTGCCATATTTGACTGTGACAATATTCACTTACAGGTTCCCCAATAGAGATGCTTCACCCCCAACCTGGTGATTCTTTGAATGGTGGCCTGCTTAAGAGAAACAACTTCTAATGTTCTCTAGTGCAAAACTCTAAGCAGTTCAACTGAATACCTGTTTAAAAACTTGAACCCACCCAGAATTGCTTCTTATTGAAAATCTGGTCCTGCCTGCAACTTCTTATGCAGTCTACTAGTGAAACGAAAGTGCTGAAGTAGCGGAGAATGGGAACTGGCATTTATCAAACACCTGGCATGTGCCAAACATATTATTTCTTTTGAGGTATTCACAACAGTTTTATCAAGTGGGAATTATTACCCCTGTCTCACTGAAGTAAGGACAGAGGTTGAGAAGGTTAAGTAACTTGCTCAAGATAAAGTAAGTGGCAGAACTAGGATTCAAACCTAAGTCTAATGATCCAAAACCTTTGCTATCTTCACTAAATTAAGGGCTTTCAAATATGATCATGACTCACAGTAAGAAGTACATTTTATTTCATGACACAGTATACAGACACATAAATACATAAAAGTGAACAGAAGTTTCATGAACCAATACTTATCCTTAAAATGTATGGTGCACTATTTCCTATGCTAGTGTTTAAGTTAAAAAATGATTTCACGACCAATTAATAGATCACTATCATCTGATGTTTGAAAAAATAAAATAAAACTACTGCACTAAATCATAGTGTTTCTTTCTCAGAATAAGATGATTCGCAATCTAGGGAAGAGTATTAATGAGGTTCTCTAGTTTTCATAAAGTCTGTTCAACCTTGCCACTTGTACATCTGCTTTATAAAAGCAAAATCAGAGAATAACTGCATTTTAGATATTTATAAGGGGTTATCAAATGACGTTTTGAGACAACTGATACATGAGACAATTGGTTTAAAGAGTGTGTTCCAAGCACTTTATATATATTGTTTAATCTTCATAACTCTACGAGGTAGATACTATTATTAGCCCTATGTTACAGATGAAGGCTTAGTTGATTTGCCAAAGATAGCACAGGAACGAACAGCTGAGAATTCAAACCCAGGTGGTCTGGCTCAAGAGTTCACACTCTAATCACTTGGCTCAAACACCACTGGCTGTAGGACTTCACAACTGAGTCACAGTTTTCCAAAGAAAACTGCTTCAACAGAAATGACTTATCATTTAACTTTTGACTTTTCATTAAGAACTGGTCATGTAAAGATTAGTTCCATATTTTAATAAGTGTTATTAAAATAATATAATACTTAAATTATCACTGTTCCCTATATAAGGGAAAATCTCATCTCTCCTGGTGCAGTATATGCTGTATTTTATTAGAAAATAAGAGTTACACAACATCTTGATTCCATTTTTTTTGTCAGAGTTTATCTGTTTAACAGTAACAGCTAGTTTATCATGAACAGATAACAGTTAATCTTCATGGCTGTGCTTTTCTATCCATCAGCCTAGCTTTCTCTTTCTTACATTCAATAACACTGTACAAGGACAATTAGAAGTGAGATGGGTATGTCCTATGCTTTCATCAAGTTGAATATTTAATGGAAAAGGCATGAATTAAACAAATAATTTCATTATTAATGACAAGTATAAGTTTCAGAAAGGAAAAATACAGCATGCTTTGGGAGTATATTACTGGGGGACACAGTCTAGTGTCAGGGCCAAGACATCCTTAGAAGTAGTGACATCTACGCTGAGCTATAAAGGATAAGAGGGAATCCTTCTGCCTTGAATGATTTCTAGGAAAAGAGAAGAAATGTAGAAGATCCTGTGCAGGGAAGGTTGCCTCTTCTAATAAAATCTGGTAATTTGCCAACAGAAAATGACAGAAAACATTCTGCTGGCACCTACCCAAGACACTTGCTAGGAATAGGAAAGGCTGAGAACTGCCGAGCTTACTTAATGGAGGGTGATTCTGCTCTAGGTGGGAGGGGTGGTGCAGCAATCTTCAATGCTGGCTACACACTAAATTCTGGGGAGCTATCTCAAGGAAATGGGTTATGGAGTGAGATAAAAAGAACTCATCAAATTTACTGAATATCCTATCCCAGGTGAAAAAAAAATGGAAAGCTAGAGAAGACTGTTGCTAGAGGGATAAACTGATCTATTTAATAAAATCTACAAATGCATACAGAAGAGCCAGACTTTTTTTTTCCCCCCATTTCTCATCTTACTAAAGGAAAAGAAAGTATCACTGTCATCCTAAAGAAACCAGGAACTCATAAATATTACCACTAGATAGGAGTGAAAATGGGAACAGGTAGAACACAGAGAGGCAAAAAAAATCTTCCCTGGACTTTTGTCTTTGTTGCCAACCAGTATTTCTTAAAATAAATACGTAATTCAGAAGACAACTAGTACAGTTAGTTTAAATGTTTAGACAATTCATTTCATGTTGTATCGTAAACACAGGTTTTTTTTTCTGGTACTCCATCACACCCCCTTTCACTGCATGCTTTCCTGTTTACGTTCCTTTGCCATAGGACAAGTACAGCAAACAGAAAGCAATTGGCAGTAGGAGATTTCTCGGAAAAATAAGGGCAACCATTTATAGAAAGCTTATTATGTACCAGGCACTCTGTGAAATGTTTTGAACACATGATTATCTTAATTCATCACAACAACCTCTGACCTATTATGACATTTATGTCATAAATGAGGAAACTGAAGCACAAAGAAGTCAAATAACTCTGTGCCAAAGGTAGCACAGGAGGGATGCCACAGTCAACTAAACACGTGCTACTCCTCTTGGAGATCATCCAGCCTTTTGTCTGAACACAGATATCTTCTGGATTCCAGAGAAAGGCTAAAGAGAATCAAGGAAAAACAACAGCAATCTTATGATTCTTCAGCCCACTGTCTTTTCTCAAGTGAGAAAAAAGGCTTAATTGAATTAGACGGGGAGAATAGATTAAAAAAGGCAAGTAGGTCAGTTATAACACCAGTGGTTATAAACTCATATATAAAAAATATACCAGTGGTTCTAAGCTTTAGTGTGCATCAGAATCTCCTGTAGATCTAGTTAAAACAGATTGCTGGGCTCTACCCACAGACAGAGTTTCTGATTCAGTGGGCGTGGGGTGGATACTGAGAATTTGCATTTCTAACAAGGTCTCAGCTAATGCTGCTTGCCTACGGACCACAATTTGAGAACCACTGCACTGTATATACTACATAAAGTCACTCTCCTTCCTAGGTCTAGTAAATAAAACCACACACCTCTCCTAAGGAGCTAGGACATAAATAAAAGGGCTCCTTTACAGGTTAAAAAGATGTGGAATTTTTAAAAAAACATCAAATTTTTTCCTTTATTATAGTTTTAAGTATAACATTTGGTACATACTAAAAATATATGTAAGAAATGCAAATTGTAAAAACCATACAAATCTTATACCTACTTCACAGCAGCAATCAATGTCTTCAACATACAACTGACAAACTTCCTTTAATATTAAACTGTATTTATTTTGGTAGTTGCCAATTATTCTTATAATAAGATTTAATTTTCAAAGGACACATATAACTTTCATAATTAACACATATAGTACAAATAGGTTAAGGTTTAAATCTTTTTTTCTTCATTGCTTATTCCACAATTTTCACTAGTGAATAAACATTACTATTACTGAAACGAATCTAACAGAACATATCAAGTTTGACAATAAAAATAATTCAAACTTTTCCAAGATATTTTGTAAAACTACTAAAGACAGAACACAAATACTTTACATTCTCAAATTATCAATTTTAGTTATTTTGTTAAATAAAGAAAGCATAAAACTTAGGACTGGGCTGGACCATTCTAAAGTAGGCTTTCAAAAATAATGATAAAATAGCCTTCAGTGCTATCTGAGTAATTACATACAATAAATATTGTCAATGAAGTAAAATCTTACCCAGATCTAGTCGTTTTGAATTCCACCTTGAGGATAGGTTTGCATGGTTCTGGCTTCTTCCCATCCTTTAACTGTTTTCCTAAAATATATTTTCCTGCATTAAATTCTAAAATTCTAAGTTACTCTAAATTCTTATACATTGATAGTTTATAAAATGAGATATAATGAAATCTACCATGAAACACTTTAAAGTGATTTTGAGAGAAGTATTTAATACAAAATAAGATATTTTAAATGATCAATTTACTGCTTGAAATTCAGTGCTAAAAAGTAAATAAAATGAATTAACTTGTCAACAATTATGTGATAAAAATTCTAATAAGAGAAATTCAGTCTTTCCCATGTTTTTAATTGAAGATAAGCAAAATAGAATTTCAATTTGCTAAATGGATTCAAGTTTTAAAATAGCTTATTTAAGAAATATAATTCTAAATCATATTTTCACCTAAAATGACAGGCTGTAAAATTAATCCTTTTGTTAGTAAATTCATTTATATTTATTCTCCTAAAGTAAAATCCATCCATTGTATGTCCAAAAGACTGCTAAAATAAACCAACCTCTATAAAATCTGTCAGAAACTCATATTGTCAAAGAATTTTGATTATTTTAAAAAAGGTTGATTTCTGTTATCTATTTCTACATGTTCATTGTATTAACAGTATAGAAAAATTAAAGAAAATTAAATGTGTTATTCCCATTTTTTATGAGATTAATCAGTCTCAATATTATTATATTATTCGTGGAGAACACAAACACACACCCCACCCCAACACCTTTTATCTTCTTTCCCAGTGTTTTTCCCCCACAGTAAATAGTTCATTCTAACATACTTTGAATTTTCTTTGTTTGTTGTTTGTCTCACCAATAAAAATATAAATTCCATGACAGCAAAGGTTTTTAAGTGTGTATGTGTTTTCTGTTGACGTACCTGTGATGACAAACATTATTTGGCATATGGGGCACTCAATAACCATTTAATAAGTGAATAAATTAATGTTTTTCCTTAGGATTAATTCCTAGAAAAGGGATATTTGGGTTGAACTGTATTCCCAGAAACCAGAAAGTGTAATATAGTACTTTGCCATACCTTTACCAAACAGTGCTTTTTTTTTCCCCCCTGATTTGGTAAGTGGAAAGGATATCTCATTTTAATTTGTATGGTTTTAATAACTAACTGTGAAAATTCTTAGGCTTTCTGGTCATCTGAATTTCTTCTTTTAAAAATAGTTTTTATCTTTTACCCATGCTTCTTTGTTATCTTCTTTATATTTAAAAATAAATGTATTATTCAAAGGTCATTAATGTTGCATCTATGTGTTACAAAATCTTGCTACAGTGTCATTTGTGATTCAATTTTTAGACATTTAAAAAAATTGCACAGAATTATACATTTAAATAATCAAGTCTATCAGTCTTCATCATGTTTTCATTTAAGAAAACTTAAAATCCTAAAAATGAATTCTTCCAAAATTCATTTACAAATTTAATGTAATTAGAATTCCAACAGCGTTTCTTGGACTTAGGCAAAATGAGTTTAAAGTTCATGTGGTGGACTCAATGTCTATGAATAGCTAAGGAAACTGAAAAAGGAGACTGACTTTCAGGATGACAAAGAGAGACCTTCATGAACTCACAAAAACTGAAATGCTAGCAAAACACCTAAAGTTAATCACTTCAGAACTCTGGAAATTAACCAAAGTCACAAGATGAGTGGAACACTGTCTACTCAGTGGAAATGGCTGAACCTTGGTGAGACAGAGGTAAGTGCGGTGTTCGGATGAAGGGCTATTCCCATTCCCCTTGCTCCCAGCTCAGTGGATGGTGCCATGAAAAGGTAACAGCATCAGTCAACAGAGGACTGAAGTTTCCTTGCAGTTCCTTAAGAGAAGTTTCCAGGGCACAATCAATATTTTGTCCCAACTTGCAGCTCCCTGAAAAACTCTATTCTCAAGGTGTTGTGACAATTTCATTTGACACAAGAGACACCAGTTCAGGAAGACAAAGGCCCTACTTCCAGGGCATCACAGAAATAACATAGCAATCTGCTGGCAATATTACAGCTGCTGGAGGCTGTGGCTTCAGTTGAGGCAAGTAAGAGCCTAGGAAGGAATTTTTTTTTAAGTCCTGAAGAAACAGACATACTCCTGGGTATCTAAAAAACCGTACACATGTGCAAGGCTGTGTGCATGCCCAGGAAAGACCTGGGAAAAGGAGAAGGCCCCAGTCATGCATCTCTGGCCAACTCTGAGACCCTCACTAAACAGGTAAGTAAAAAAAAAAAAAAAAAAAGTAAAATGAGCTACAATACCACTGCTGGCAGGAATACTGGAAAGGAGGTATTCATATTGGCTGGTAAAAATGTGAAGGATATAGCCTTTGTGAAAAGCAATTTGAGAACATTTATTAAAAAGAGAAGTATGCAAAACTAGTCAATTTTGAGGATTCCACTCTTAAGCATTTGTTACACAGAAACAAAAGGATCAATTCCTATCAAATACATATGGAAAGGTAACAGCAGCACAATTTGTAGTGATTAAAAACTGAAAATAAGTGAATGCCCATTAATCTGGAATGGCTGAATAAACTGAAAAATAATGAGACAAACAGCTGGCTTCTGTTACATGACTATTCAGATGAAGGAATTAGAGCCACGCCAGATGACGTGGAGGGATTTTCCTCAAGTACAGATTAAGAAAAGCAAGATGCAATAAAGACTAATATAATTCTATTGTATGTAAAAGAATGGCCTAAGAATCCCCTATGTTTGTATATTTGTGTAAGTAAATATAATTTTAGAAAAATATACGTTTTGGAACAACACTTATAAGATTTTTGACATAACTTAACTCGTGGGGCAGGAAAGGGGATTGGGCTGCAAATGTGGGGGAAGATTAACGGAGAAGAGACTGGTATGATGTGATTCCATTTATGTGTAATGACATGCGTATGTGAATGGAAAAAAACTAGCAGTTTTTTCTGTCACTCACTCACCACTTTCGTTTCATGGTTAGGAAGTTCTTCTCCACATCAGTATCATTTATAGATTTTTTTTTAATTTCCTGGTAATTGCTTTATAGTTTTACATTTATTACATTTAATTCTTTTCTGAAGTACATTTTCGTGTAGGGAAGGTATTTTTTCTCTAATAATTTCAGTACTATTTGTATAGGTCTATTGAGCTGTAACTGCTAGACAATAAAGTGCACGTATTTAAAGCGTACGACGTGGTAAGTTGTGATAAATGTACGCACCTGCCAGCATTATTATTGAATCATCAGTTTCCCACTGATACGAAATGTTACATTTATTACATTAAATTTTTATAAATACACACCTGTCAACTGGTATTAGAGCATCTAATCATGCCTTAAGATCCTAAGGAAACAAGTTTTCCCCTCTTTATATGGAAAATGATGGTGTGATGAATCTGGAACCTCTGGCATCCTAATTTACAAGAACTAAGTCACCAGTAATAGAGTGAAGCCGAACATATCAAGGGAACCAGAAAGAACTGCCAGGGCAGAAGACTGGTTTCTTGAGGGAGAGGGGATTGAGGAATAAAGAAAGATATGGAAAAAAGGATGCTTAAATCTTAAAAGTAGTCCCTCATGCTGTACAAGGAACAAAGTAAGAATTTCAACTTCTATTTCCAGCTGTCCAGAGAAACATGACCTTTCAGTGCAGAATTTGAATGTCTGCTCTAAAGAAGATCAGCACCAGGCCTTTACCCTTCTGCCACCCAAAGTTCTAACAGGAGTGTCAGACTGACATAACTTGGGATTACAGATGCAGATTTTACATTTATTTAAAAATTATTTTGTTGTATGCATTTTATTTTAAGAAGTAAAATAATTACTCAGCTATAATTCAATTTAACTTATTTCCGTATTTACCACCAATCTTCCAGTGGCTGGAACAATTTTAAAGAAGGGCACCTGGGTGGTATATTTACTGATCCTTCACAAGTCTGAGCTCATATATCCTGCATAAAAACCTGGACAGGTACACAATTCTTAACTTTCGTCTTGCTCAACAGTCTTGATATTGCTCTACTGTGTCCAGCATTTAAACTTATAATAAGGTTTAAAGCCAATCTGATTTTTATTTCTTTATAAATAACCTTTTGTCCACACTCTCCAAGGATACTAACAGTAGTTTCATTATCCCTGTAAATTAAAAATAAGGCAGTTCTTAAAGTGATCTTCCTTCACTAATCTTGCTTGGAAATTAGTGAGTCCTTTTGATTTGCAGACTCTGATCTTTTCTTCAACTCAGATTTTTAAAATTATGCCACGGATTACTGCTTATGTTTCATTAAGATTTATTCATCTGTAATCCCAGACTAACCATTTTCTAAAGCAAATCAAGTAATAACGCACTAGTTAAGATTGTATAAGGCACATATAAACTAAAGGATGTTTAGAGGATCACTGGATTTCACCAGTAGGTGTCATTTTACTTCTTACCTGCTATGCCACCTAGAAAAATCTGTGCTTATTCTTTCAATTACCTGTGAATCTCTTTGAAAAGTCATTGACAAGATCTGGTTAACTATAAAACTCAACTTAATGAATCATATAAGCCTTCATGTATCATGTGATTTCTTCTTGTCTCTTACTATGCCCTGCTTCTCAATCCCCAAAACCACCCAGCCATAATCAGTTGGTCTAAGTCCTGTTGATTCTAATTCCAGAATTTTATTCATGTATGTCCATTTCTTCCCACTTGCTGTCATAACTGAAATCATTATTATTTATTGTTGACAACAGCTTCCTAATTGGCCTCTCCTGTCCTCAGCTCATCTGATGTACTACTATCAAAGAAATATTTCTAAAATATAAATTTTATGTTTCTTACTGTAAAATCATTTTCTAGGTCTGCATCATGAAGTTCAAACTCTCTAGCATGCTATGATGTGTATTTTTTCCTCTGTATGTAGTACTGTCTTAGTTTCCTGCTACTCACCAAAAGGAATTTTAAACTTTGGTCATATTAAACTATTAGAAATTTTCCAAGAATACCCTGCTTTCGATTATGTCTTTGCACCTTCTGACTAAAATAACCTCACTCTGCTCTTTGCTATCTCATAACATCCCACTCATCCTTTAAGGCCAAGTTCATCTAACCTGAATTTGTGGTATCTTCTTACACCCTTCATCTAAAAGCACACTCACAACTTCTGTTTCCACATCCTACTATGCAGGCCTTTATCAGCCCTTATCATATGTATTTTAGTTATCAATTTGTGATCATTTCTATTCAATGGACTATGAGTTCTTCAAGGGCAATATATTTCTAGTACTTAATCTCTGGTACATAGGAAGTACTCAGTAAATGTCTGTTGAATGAATGAATGAATGAATGAATGAAGCTGCATTAAAAAACAAATGAGGATCATTGACAAAGACAAGTGCTTCCTAAGTTTTGTATTTTGCCATTTAGAATATAGAAAACGTTTGCTGTTACACAGCAGTTACGTTCTCACTCTACAGCTGGTTATCTAGTGTGGTAGCAACCACTCACATGTGGCTGGCTGCTGATCACTTGAAATGTGTCTAGTTCAAGTTAACATGTATGGTTAGTGTAAAATACACACTAGACTTCAAAGAGTACAAAAAAAGAATATGAAACATTTCAGCTTTATATGTTGATTACATGCTGAGATGCTATTTTGCATATTTGAAATAAAATAACATTAAAATTACACACGCAGATCTCATCATGTTTCTATTAAAAATGATGTTCTAGCAAATAAGGTAATTCAAACTGGAGAATCACGTTGTTAATAATATTAGTCTGAAATGGGGAGAGTGTTCTTTCCTTAACGTGTGGAGACAGAGCTGATTTACAGCTGGACTGAAGACACTTGGATATCTGGTTTTTGAATCATGGCCAGGGGCAGTGGGATTTATGATGTACTTGTTCAAGATCCAAAACTTCCCAAACTCCCCCTGGGGAGCCCCGATGTAGTTGCTTTATTGATGGTTGGCAAGTGGCCTAATTGGCAATGGTGGTTTGATCATTCAAAGGGCCTCTCTGAGAGTTTCTTGTCAAGTTCTTGGGGGTGGAGCTGGAGACTCAGCATAATCCTTGTGTGCACCGAGTGGGAGCTTCTTACGGGATGTCTCTCAGAACGCTTACACACATTCTTCTCCTTCTGCTGCACGATATCCTTTGGCTTTACATACAAGCCTTACTTGAGTATATTCTGTGGAGTCTGGTAAGTTCTTTCAAATACATAAACTGGGGAAAACTTTGTAATGAACTACATTAAAGAAGTGCAGTATAGATTTGTTATTTATTAAATGTTCCATGTTTCAGGTAAATCTTCAAAGTAGATTAACAGAAATTTTTGTATGCTGCATCCTTGAAAATATTATATTAAGTTGATTTACTTATGTGAACTCTGAATTTATTTTTCCTTCAGCAACCCTTAATAGAAAGGGTTTTACCAATCTTGATTTATTCTTTGATAAGTGGATTCATTGTACTGATGAATAAGCTCCGGAAACTAAATTTTTAAAAATGTCATTTCCTACAATGACATCTATTGATTTTGACTGTCTATCATCTCCATTTCCTCTGAGAATCATCTGACTTTGGTGAACATGACACAGAAAAATCTGACTCTGCAACACATCACACATACACACCCCTCCAGGGTTACAAGGAGATCCTGCAGGGCCCTGGCACAGTAAGTCACTTAGCCATGATGACTGCTTCAGGGTAAGTATGTGAGCCAGGAAAGGACTATCCAAGTCCTTCCCTCCTAAAAAATGAAAGTCTATCTCCCACAGGAGAGAAACAGCCAAAAAGAAAGAGAAACAGAGCTCACCTGCTAGGCTCACCATAAAGACATACGGAATTTACAGCCCACCAAAAGGAAATGACTTTGCACAGTCAATAGATGAAACAAATCCTGCTTAATTTCCAAATAATGACAAAACTTTACACCTTAAGAATCACCTTGTTCAATCCTGTCATTTTACATATATGATAAAACTAAGTCCCTGAAAACAGTAATTATCTCTACAAGGTATTTCACAAATAGCAAAGCTAGAATTCCACTTCAGGTTGTCTGATTGTTAGGAAAATGTTTTTTCATACTCTTTAAAAAGTAGATTAAAGGGAGATAACGCTTTTGGTTTTAGTCAAAAATCACCTGTTGAGTAATTTTAACACCCAAATGGAGACTTCCTCCAAAAATATGCCTATCAACCAATTTGATATGCATATCTAACATTATGTCAGAAAATTACCTTACATAAATTCAAATTATTCTACTTTGTGGCCATTTTATCATCATTATCTAGGTAACTGTTATGACCCTCAGGGCAAGAGTCCACTATCAAACAACTTTAGTAGTGAAAGATGCCATCTGAGGGTAAACTAAACAGAGCTACCAAATCTGGGGAACTGTCTTATAATTAAATTATAGTTCAAACACTAAGCCATCATTTATTTCTCATTTCATGGAATACTAGAGAACCATAAGATATTTTGTGAATAAAAGATACTAAAGTCAAATAAGTTTGGGAAAAGTCATGTAAAATAATCGAATATATAAACCAATATAAATAATAAATATACAGTTGGTCCTTAACATGAATTGAGCTGCATGGGGTCCACCTACATGCAAATTTTTTTCAATAGTAAATACTAGAGTACTACATGATCTGTGGTTGGTTGAATCTGCAGATGTGGAACAGGGACTGAGGGCTGACTTTATGTTATATGCAGATTTTCTACTATGCAGGGGTGGGAGCCCCTAACCCCCTGTACTGTTCAAGGGTCAACCGTATATATGTATGTATGTGTTATGTGTATATATATCCTCCCTCTTAGAGATTCATAGTGGACATTAAAAATTAAGTCTTGTAGTATAGAAAATGCTCAAATTTAATTCAGCATTTCTAAAACTTCTTTCACTGTAATATACTTTTTCACCAAACAACTCATTAACATAAGAAAAAACAGTATTGTGAAATATATTTTGGGGAACACTAATCAAAATTTTTTGGTCCTACCGTACCAAGTAAATAACATACCCAGATTTATATTGACTATAATCACGTATATATAACATATCACAATTTCCAGGTACTTTCATTTACATTTTGCTTATTCCATCCAGGATATAGAATGGTGCCTATTACATGGTAGAACCAATATTTGTTGATGAATGAATAAAAAGCACAATCAATTCCTGGCTATCAAGGTAATGCTTATAAATGGTTTTTAAGAATAAGACACTAAGGGGAGAGTAATAGCTCAGTGGTAGAACACATGTTTAGCATGCAGGAGGTCCTGGGTTCGATCCCCAGTACCTCCACTAAGGAAAAAGAAAGAAAGAAAGAAAAAAAAAGGAGTAAGATACTTAACCATTACATGGGTTTAGGTATGAAAAAACCCAGAAATTTACCGTAACTTTTAGACAGTAAGAGCAAGAGACCATCACACAAGGCAGTAATGAGAAAAATCCCTAACTTTCAATTCATCAAAGCAGACATTTAGTATACCAAAAATTAAATACCACAAATATGGTGTATATATATGGAATATATGACACCTTATGGTACGAAAAACACATTTTTATGCTTTAAGGTATAAAAAGGAACTTAGTGTTGCCACTAAACTCAGCTGTCAACAGGAATTTAACTTTGGTAGGCTACCTACTACTTTACTACTGTGGCAAATAGCTCACATTTATAAAGAATGAGTACTTCTGATGATCTACATTTTTAGGCTGCTATTCTATGCAACAAATGCCATCCTACTTTTTAATACCTGCCACAGAAAAAAATGAAGTTTTACATTAGGTTTGGATTCTAATTTTGAAACATATTAAGTCAAATATTCTTTGTCTTATTTGTAAACAATAATTTTAACTACTGACCCTTTTTTGCTAAGATACTAAAAACTCTGTAGAAACCTACCTTACACTACTCCTTAAAGTTTGTTCTCAAGGCTTTAAGTATTAAAAAAAGATCAATATTAAATAGAAAATCACCAACTGGCATCCATCAGAGTCATAAGTAATCCATCCAAGATATATCAACAGATGCTAAAACCAGAGGGTAAAAATTTGGTGAGGAATAGTATGTTTACAGTTTCAAAGTATCTCCTGCAACTCAAAATACTTACTGATTACAAGTACAAATCAAAACTACTTATTAATTTCAAAGGAAAAAAATTATGTTCCAGTGGAGAGACCTAGCAGACAGAAGCTTAATTAAGGGATCAGGGTACAAGACATCACCAATGCAGGACAAATCAAACACAAGCTCCACTTGAGAGGATGCAAAAAGAACACATCGATCCTTTTGGGATATTCCTGCTGAAAATGTGCAACCTGAGTCTAAACATGAAAAAATTTTGGACAAAAAAAACTATGGAGGCACAATCTATAAGTAACTGACATAACTGTCAAAATTAATCAGTTATGAAAGTCAAGAAAAGGCTCAAGAAGAGTACCAGTTTGAAAGAGACTGAAGAAAGAGGACAACTAAATGTAACCTTGATATAGATCCTTCTGATAAAGGGCAAAATTTGGTGATATAGGAGAATGTCCTTGTATGTAGGAAACAAATACTGAAATATTTCCAAGTGACTGGACACTAGGTCAAAAACTTACTCTTACATGGTTTAAAAAAAAAAACCTCTTTGTACTATACTTAGAAAAAAAGATAAAAATTTAGATAAACAACTCTTTAAAACCAGTATTATATGACCCAGGAATCCCACTCCTGGGCTTGTACCCAGAAGGAAATCTACTTCAGGATGACACCTGCACCCCAATGTTCATAGCAGCACTATTTACAATAGCCAAAACATGGAAACAACCTAAATGTCCATCAACAGGTGACTGGATAAAGAAGATGTGGTATATTTATACAATGGAATACTACTCAGCCATAAAAACTGACAACATAATGCCATTTGCAGCAACATGGATGCTCCTAGAGAATGTCATTCTAAGTGAAGTAAGCCAGAAAGAGAAAGAAAAATACCATATGAGATCGCTCATATGTGGAATCTAAAAAACAAAAACAAACAAACAAACAAAAACAAAGCATAAATACAGGACAGAAATAGACTCATGGACAGAGAATACAGACTTGTGGTTACCGGGGGGGGGGTGGGTAGAGGGTGGGAAGGGATAGACTGGGATTTCAAAATTGTAGAATAGATAAACAAGATTACACTGTATAGCACAGGGAAATATACACAAAATGTTATGATAAATCACAGAGAAAAAAATGTGACAATGAGTGTGTATATGTCCATGAATGACTGAAAAATTGTGCTGAACACTGGAATTTGACACAACACTGTAAAATGATTATGAATCAATAAAAAATGTAAAAAAAAATGACAAATACAAAAAAAAAACAATATTACATATTTCTACCAGCTTTAATGTGAGTTTTATTTTCTTCTGGACTTGAAATTAAGGGTTTTTAAACTAATCATCTACGTTTTCGGGTTGCTGAATTCCTAGGTTCCAATGGGGTTGGGAGATCCTTAAAATGTGTGGGAATACTGAGGAGTACCACAAAGATTAGGGACGTAGGCACTAATAGGAGGAAGAACAAAAATATATTAAGGAAAACTGGGACCTTCTATCAAAAGGGCTATTGCCTGGAGGCACACATAAATAGATTTGCAGCAAATTTAAAATAAGTGCTTTCCCAGAAGATGACTGCTACCAAAAAGCAGAGGTAAAATGTATCAAAATATGTGGCTACAAGTATTGTTAATTTTTACCAAAAACAAGCAAGTCTAAAAACTCACACTGCTATAGACAAAGTTTTTAATATGACTGTTTATTTTCTACACTGCAATAATTCAGAATGCACCATTCTTTTTTTAAAAAGTGGGCACTCATATTTTGAAGCAAACAGTGAAACATTAGCAATAGCTACAAAAGTACTCTTTTAGTATGCTACCAATTCAAAGAACAGTTTCTTTCATTTCCCTAAATTTGCTGGTAAAGAATCTCTGTGGGTAGAACTGGGATAACGCAGATTAATAAAGAAATGCAAATTCCTAGGCTTCATCCAAAATTCAAAGAAGGCCTTCATAATCTGTTCATAAGGGTCCTAATAACACCTTCATGGAGGTTTTGTATTACTGGTGCAGAAAAGAGTTAACATTGTAGGATTGATACTGTTATTCCCAGAAAGGTCAGCTTGCAAGGCTAGCTCTTGGTTGGCAACTGGTAACTGGGCTTTCAACACTGCTTCCACCATTCCCAGTCTGATAAGATGGCACACTGTGCCTCAGCTATCTGAACAAACAATATGATTTATGCCAAATCTCTGCTTTCCTTCTGAGCATCTGAAGTTCTGGTACATGCTAAAGCAGGGAGTGCCCATGGACTGACCGCAGTACAAACTGGACTTCTGGGCTCAGGTGAGCTTCCCTGGTATGTAACGTATCACACATGTGGTAAGAACTCATTGCTAGAGGAATGAGGCATGTTCTGTGTGACTCCACCAGAAGAAGACTGCTGAAAGCTTGAGACTTGCTTCCTCCAGACTTCACCCTATGTGCTTTTCCCTTTGCTGAGTTAGCTTTGCATGCTTTTGCTGAGTTCTGTGAGTATTCCTAGTGAATCAAATCTGGGGTCATCTTATGGACCCTGAACACAATACTTTTAATGTATAAAATTACCTTCTATGAAGTTTCAAGTGTACCAAAACATGTTATATATACATTAGCAACTTGCAATTGATAACTTTAAGATGACAAAAGCTTAAACTAAGTCCGCTACCACTCACTACATTATCTACTTTTTGGACTACTGGAGAAACAATATCAGAAGATTATGTAAGTTTCATTTTCTCAAAGCTCAAATTTACAATTTCAACTGTAAATAAAGTTATTTGACACTTGACATACCTGGTTCTTACAAATGATTTGTATTTGTGTAAATATTTTAAATGCAAAACAAAAGAAAACCCATCCTTATCATCAAAAACAAACAAACAAATCCAAATGCAAACTCAAAACAGTTGACTGTTCATCACAATTTAGGTACTTTTTAAAAGGGATGCATTCTTACCGTGTGGAGTTATTGTCTGTACAGGCTTAGTGGGGGATCTCACATTCCATATAGTCAAGGTGCCATCTGAATGACTGCAAATAAATTGTTTTCCTTCATGATGCCAAGCTACAGAGTGGATAGCCTATGGGAGAGGAATGAAGAATTCCACTTTTAAAAACAAAAATTTATTTAAACACCAAGGTATTCATAATTGGTATTATAATTAATTTTCATCTTAAACTTTTTTACATTTCCTAAGCTAAAGTCAATGTTAACTTTAAGTTCCCATAATAGTTCAGTCCTCCTGCAATAGAAATGAGATTTATTTTGGCATTGACATTACTTTAATTCTTTTTACTTTATTTTCTCCTTAAGCGAGCATAAGGATGATACAGTAGTGATACATGTATTATTGACAAGTTCAGGAAAACAAAACATATTCTTGTAATTTCTTAGAATAAACTATAACTAAGCATAAATTACCAAGGAATTATAACCAATATCCCATTGGAAAAACTAGTTGCACTGACAGGCTAGAAAAATTTTAAAAATTAAAGTTTTAAGAAGATAAAATGTAGATTTGGAATTAAGAACAATTAAAAACCCCTCAGATTCAGCTTCAAGATATGTTATCCATTTCTCACAGAACTTAGTTTCACTTATACACAAAGTCATCATTTACTATCATCTCATGCAATGTCCATTTATTTGCATTCCTCATATGCTATTTACTTCCAAATATTCATAGGTTTTTCATCTACCTTTTTATTGATTTCTAATTTAATTCTGTTATAGTGAAAGAACATATTTTTTCTTTTTTATAATTTTTAAAAAAATTTATTAAGATTGATTTTATGGTGCAAAATATGGTCTGTTTTGATGAATATTCCATGTGTACTTGAACGTATTTTGTTGTTGAGTAAAGTGTTCTGATTTCTACTTTCCTAATACTGATATAGCCATTTTAGCTATCTTGATTAGTGCTAATTTTACTTTTTCCAACCTTTTTTTTCCTCAAACATCTGTGTCTTTATGTTTAAAGTGAGTTTCTTATAGATAGCATATAGTTGGATCTTGTTTTTTAATCCAATTTGACTATCTCTGCCTTTTAATGGGGTAGTTAAACCATTTACATTTAATATGATTACTGACATACTTGCATTTAAATGATCATCTTGCTGTTTTTTTCGTATTTCTCTCATTTATTCTTTGTTCCCTTTTTCCTTTTCTTCTGCCTTCTTTTGGATTGAAAATTTTTAAAACTTCATTTTACTTCCTGTTTGGCTTACCTATTTGGGTTACTGTTGTTTTTGCTCTGGTGTTCTCTTCAGAATTTGCAATATATGTTTTTATCTTATCATAATTCACCTTTAAGTATCACATCACTTTAGGTACAATATAAAAATCGTATTAATCAACAACATTCTGTCCCCTGACCTTTGTGTTATTATTTATATTTTAATTCTATGTATGTCATAAACCCTATATTTTTACTATGTTTGGCTTGAATAATTAATTATCTCTCAAATATTAAAAAGTAGAAAGGCTTTTATGTCTACATACATATCTGCCATTCCGGCGTCTTTCATTCCTTTGAATAGATTCAAATTTCATCTCATATCATTTGCCTTCTGCATGAAGGACTTCTTTTAACATGTCTTGTAGTGAAGGTCTGCAAATGATGAATTCTCTGAGTTTTTTTTTTTGTGTAAATGTGTTTATTTTGCCTTTGCTTTTGAAAAGATATTTTTGTTGGATATAATTCTAGGTTGACAACTGTTTTCTTTCAGAATTGAAAGATTTTATTCCACTATGTTCTGGCTTGCATTGTCTCTAAGGAAACCATCTGCTGTCATTTTTATCTTTGCTTTTCTGTGTTCAATGTGTTGGCCCTTTCTCACATTCTTGTTGCTTTTAAGATTTTCTCTATCACTAGTTCTAGTTTTAAGCAATTGAAATACGATGTACTTTTGTGCAGTTTTCTTTATGTTTCTTCTGCATTGAGTTCACTGAACTTCTAAGATATCTATATATCCTAGAAGTTTCTAGGGGTTAAAATATTCATTAAATTTGAGAAACTTTGGGTCATTACTTCTTCAAATATATCTTCTGTCCACACTCTCCTTTCTGGGACTCCTATTACACGTATATTAGTCTCGTTGAAATTGTATGACAGTTCACTGATGTTCTGCTCATTTTTTGCTCATTTTTCATATTGAGTAGTTTCTATCTCTATGTGTCTTCAAGTTAATCAAGCTTTTCTTCTGAAACATCAAATGTTTTGGTAAATCCATCCAGAGTATTTTTCATATCTAGAAATTCCACTTGTATTTTTGAAGACTTCCATGTCATTCCTCAACATTTTCACACTTTCATTTACCTTTTAAAGCATATGGAGTCTATTTAATATTTGTTTTAATATCTTTGTCTTCTAATTCTATCATCTGTATAATTTCTGAGTTTGTTTCTATTGACTGCATTTTTTTTCTCACTTTGCATCATTTTCTGGCTTCTCTGCATGCTAGTCATTGTGCCATTTATGGTGGGTTATTAAATTCTTTTAAATATTTTTGGGCCTTTTTCCTGATATAGTTATATTCCTTGGAAACAGCTTGGACTTTTCAAGGCTTGCTTTTAAGCTACTAGACTAGCTAGGCCAATCTTTATTTAATATAGGATTAGTTTGGCCCCACTAGTGAGGGAATACCTTTCTGAGTACTTTTCCTGATATTTTGCCATTACAAGGATTCTCCAATCTGTTGAGAATGTGAACTATTATCAGTCTTGTGTGTGCTATGAGAATTATCCTATCTACTCCTTACCAGTGGATCTTTTCCAAGCCTCATACACATGCACTAATCAGTATTCAACTGAAGACTCAGGGTGAAGGGCTCCTTGCAGACTTTTAATTGAAACTCTCTCTATCTAGGCAGTTCTCTATTCTCTGTTACCTTGCCTTATAAGTTATGCGTATCTTCTGCAATTTACTAACCTTGTATCCTCAACTCGGGGACACTGTTGGGCTTCCAATTAGGTTTCCCTTTCATGTACTGAGACCTAGAAAATCTCTCCAAGTCATAAGCCATGACAACTGAAGGGCTCACCTTGTTTCTCCTCTCTAAGGAATTCTTGTTCGTCACTATCTGTTAATTTCTAAAAACTATTCTTTCATATATTTTTCCAGTTTATTTTTAAGGTGAGAGTAAATCCAGTCCCTGTAACTCCAGAGTGGCTAAAGCCAAGATAACTATTTAATTACAAAAAATAAAATGAAAAAAGTCTATCTTTAAAATGTGGTTTCATTGTAACATAGAAAACAGCTCTACAGGTCAAAGCTTCCAGAGAAATGACAAGAACTCTTTATTAAAAATATGCTTTCTTGTAATTTCAAGATCTTGATTAGTGAGTCAAACAACTGACTAACTGAAAAGCTTACAAAAAATATGCCACTATGAAAACAAAGGAAATTATCTTTTAGTCATGCTTACAAAGATAATATGCAGACATTTACAAAGTATTCCAAGTATTGCTATAGTTACTCAGTGCAGTCTGCTGTTTGAGCAACTGAAAGTATCAATAAGTAGACATGACATATTTCTTAAAAACAAACAAACAAAACTACTTACACATTTCCTATATCTATTTACTGAGTTGGAAACTTTGAACACTCCTGGTACTCAAATTATGGTCACCAGATACCATTTCACACTGAAAGAAGTGAGTTTCATGGAAACAGATATTTTAAGTTTGGGGCAGAAATACACAAGATTAATGGGTATACTTTGTTATAACAGATGGTAAGGAAGCTATCCAAGATCATTATCACCAAAGGACTCAGGAAACAACTAGAAGAGATTCACTGACCAAAGATGGGACAATTTGAAAATCAATAAAGACAATAATTTCAATGTATTGTAGCATATGCAATGTTTAAATCTTTGCGTACACAGTGAAATGGAAAACAGGAACAAATTGCCCATCATTGAGATGACTAGAGAACAACCCCTTTAGAGTAAATACTGAAATAAAAGGAAAGAATCAAGCATTTATCCTGCCCTTCCTATCTGAACTGTACTACAATATAACCAAAAGAATAGAAAAGAAGTTTCTCTTTACTAAAGTGTCCTAGATGATAAATAGAGAAGGAATTACAGAATTAGAACCTCCCTATTTTGCAACCATTGCACACTAACAGATCTATGCCTTGAACATCACTGGCTGCTAACATCACAAACAGACACTAACATTCAACCTGGTAGAAGAGCATCAGCATCATCTATGAGGTAGTCTTGCTAAAAGTGAAAAATGAACCTAAATTTGAGCAAGCCTCAGTAAACTATCCAATTTATAGGAAACCTGAGGGCAAAAAAAAGACATCTTTTTATCAATCAATCACAATCTTTATTTGGATCTTAAAGCAAGCAAACTATAAATATTTATAGTATACTATCATTTACATAAAATAAAAAAGAGCATACATTTATTAATTTGGTTGTAAATCAGAACACTTGTATAAAATAAAAAATAGCATACACTTATTAATTTGCTGGTAAATGCAGAAAATACTTTTGGAAAATACATAAGAAACTAATACTAGTACCTGAGGGAAGGGAATTGGATGGCCAAATGACAGGAGTTGGAGAGATTTTTCTTTTTGTACCTTTTGAGCTATGTGCATATATATATATAAAAAATATGTATATATATATACATTTGTGTGTTACTGCAATTACAAAGGTTGCCTAAACTGAAATCACCAATTAAGTTCTTAGAGAAGCCACTCTAAAGTGGAGAGATGACCAGAGTTTTTGATCAGCAAAAATAATTACCTCATCGTATGTGTATCTGTAGTCAGCTTTCTTTGATTTGAGGTCCCATAACACCACTGTTCCAGACTCAAAGCCAATCAAAAGCTGTAACAAAAGAAAATGCCACATTATCTAGGAATCATATTAATCATTTGAAACTTTTATTTGCTGACAATGAAGATAACTATTATCATTCATATGCTTCAAGTATGAAATTACAACTAAACACCTGCATTACTAATTACTTATCACATGGATGACAAATGAGACTGCAGTGCGTATTTATATGCCTTTGATGATTAGGGAGTCAACATATATCATACAATTGATTACTGAAAATGATAACAGTACCATTTTGAAGTTCTGAGTATATGTTTTCATTAATATGTTACTAATAAAAATTAACATTTGTATATTTTTTAAAGTTTATAAACTTTTCTACTTTAACACATTATCAGGCAATCTTATTTACTCATCTATATATTGATTAGTTCCAAATTATATCTAGCCTAGATCCCTTTCATGAGATTCAGACTTGTAATTCCATTGGCCACCTCTTCACTTATTTATTCCACAAGAACCTCAAAGTAAATGTGTCCAAAAGTGAACTATTTTCTTCCCTACTCTCCTTTTCTTGTATTCCCTATTGCAGGTGTCTTTCTCAGCACTCCTTTTCTTAATATTCATTAAATCATTCAGGCAAAAACCTTGGAGTCATCCTTATTGTCTCTCCCTGCTCAGGTAAAATCATCAAGTAATTGTAAAACTACATTCTAATATCTCTCAAATTTACTTTCCTCTACCTTCGATATCTCTCTCCTGGTTCAAGACATAAAGGTCTCTTTTCTGGGGTCTGGTCACCCTAACAATCCAGGCTTGATACTTATTTAACCCATTCCATATTGTAGCAAGTGAGGTACTTCTAAAATGCAAACCTGATCATGTAATGTATGCTTTTATTTAAAAAATTTTAATGCCTTATCATTTTTTTAACCATTATTTTTCTTTAATGACACAATGTCACAGAGATGTTTGGAAATAGGAGTCATTGATGTAGTTAAAATAGATTTTTCTATTAGAAATCAAAAGTTAGATAATATAATCTATTCTAGCACCCTAATATTTAAAAAAAAAGTCCGAATGAGATTAATTTTGGGAACTAAGGAGGATAATATAATGCCAAGTCTCAAAAAATGAGGATGATGTAAATTTATTCAATAAGTCCAGTATATATTGATGAGTTACTATTTATATTGTATGTTGAGTGCTATGAGAAATATAAACCTGAAAAGTATTCTCTCTGTGCTCAAGGAGTTTTTCAAGTTCAGCTGAGTTGAGATGCACACACACTTCTACTTCATGGCAATGCAGGGTAAAATAAATACTGCAAAACTTGCCCAGATAAGGTGCTAATGAATTTAGAAGTGAAAGAAAGCATTTTCTGTCAGGATTATCAGGAAAGGTATCATGAAGGACAAACATTTAATCTGAGCCTCAAGATGTGGGTAGGAATCAGCAGAAAGAAAATAGTGGGAAAGAATTCCAAACAGAGTGATTTACATAAAAAAGGCATTGAGGCAGCAAAGAGCAGCTCATATTTGGGTAACAGTAACTATTTGCTTCACCATAGCATTCAGGTAAAGATGTTCTTAAAGATAATGAAATTGAGGACTACGTTTTAAGGAAACATTATTTTATTTGTTAGATACTGAAGAATCACTGAAAGCATTTGAACAGGAGACAATTAAGATTAAAACAGCACTCTAGGAAGATTGATCTGGAAATGATTCAAGAATGGGTTGGAATGCCTTGAACTGCAGTGATAATAATGAGATCAAATAGAAAAGAGACACTGCAGTGAAAGATTGAAATGACTTAGTGACTGATTCAAGGGAGAAGAAAGGAAAGTTTTCAGTCCTTCCACAATGCCTCCCACCCAAAGGCCGGCTTTAGACAATTATTTAAAATACATAAGTGAAGATACAGCATATGGAAACTTGCTTCATGTAAAGTTTCTCTCACACAACCGTATGATTATAAGCTAACTCCAAACAGTACAACTATCCATTTGTTTTCTCAGTGGCAAGTAAGAGAACAGTGTTACACAACATATAGACTCCACCACTCTCCCTGATTGAGGAAAGGAAATACCTGGGTAAACTTCTTCACGAAATCCAGAAGTTTCATTTCACTGATTTCTGATAGTGATAGACTTCCTGTTATTTATGTAGGCTAATTAATTAAATTATATAAGTAGAAAATGATCATTAAATAGAACTACTGAGAGATTGGTTTGAATTAGGAAATAGAAATTCATGGAAAAAAATTTTATTATTTTTTAATGTATTAATGAACTTAAATTAACAATAGCTAGATAATGACTGCATGAAACCGGTTTCAGAGTATAAAAAATTTAGTATTTAAAAAAAATCTCTATTAACCTGAGCTATTTATGAAGAAAAATTAAGGGAAGATGAGACACAGAGACAACCTAACATAAGGTGTTATGTGATAAGTGCTACAAAAATTGCATAACTAGTATGAAAAAAATTCAAAACCAAAAGAAAATGGTTTTTGTCAGAATTATCAGAAAATCAGGGAAGTTATTCTGAATAAGTCAAAAGTAACTTACAACCTTTCATTGTAGTTATTACATTTTACTTTGCTTTAGGGTTTTCTTTAAAATGTAAATGATTCTAATTCTTTCACTTGGACTTCATAATGCATAAATAAGTCATTAAGTATATGATATACAACCTTTGTGAGCAATCTCAACATTGCAGAGTAAGTGTGGTTCCAGAATAGTTTTCATATTTAAAAAATACCAAATTTTCATGCATGTAAGTAAGTAATAAATAAATAAATAAATAAATAATTTTAAAAATCTACCTTTCCTTCATCCATTGGATTATCACTTATATGGACAACAGGTCCTGGGTGAGATTTAGATGACCTAAAAAAAGTTAAGATTTTTTTTTTCGCAATTAAAAATTTCAACATAACTACATATTCATTACAATAAAAATAATGAATAGAAAATAAAGACGTATTTACAAAGGCTGAAAACATTTCAGTAAGTAATCAAAACAGATGTATAGTTCTTACTATGGATCAAAATAGAAATCAGGTAAAGTACTGAATCTTACATTGATACAAGACAGCAAAATTTACAACTATGTGCACTTTCTGTGTAGGAGAGAATCTTCAATTTAGTATTTTAGCATAGAAAATTTATTTCAAAGTAGAATTCTCAAAGTTAATATTTTAAAATAAAGCAACTTCTAAAATATCGTTATCTTATTTTACCCAGTTCTGGCCTCTGATTGGGGTATGTTAGCAGGTCTACAGTTCACACCAAGAGTAGGAAAACTTCCATTATGTTTTTTAAAAAAATCAACAAAAGTAATGCCACTAATACTTACTGGAGAAAAAGAAGTCATACAGATAAGAATGTAGCTGAACTGACGCCTCCAGAGTAGAAATAAGCACCTCCCTATTCATAAACTCTGAGGACCTACACCAGGCCTC
This sequence comes from Vicugna pacos, assembly GCF_048564905.1. NCBI lineage: Eukaryota > Metazoa > Chordata > Mammalia > Artiodactyla > Camelidae > Vicugna > Vicugna pacos. The sequence continues at coordinate 62,550,425 of NC_132994.1, read as the reverse complement.
CCCACTACATGTTGTGATAAACTCAGAAGAACAGACCTCAAAAACCCGTATCTTGTACCAAGGGACTGAGATATGATAACAACGTCCCTGCCAAAGGAAGGAAAACGAGGCTTCATACATCATTACAGCTGCAACAACATATCACTTAGGAGATATGCCACAAATTTATCCTTATGCCAAATTCTGTGGAATGCAACAGTACAGAATTATTTATTTAAAACCAAAAAGAAATGTTAAAAATGAATCTTGCCAATATCCTTAAAATCTGATTCTTATGTCTAAATAATATAAGAAAAAATTTAAGAGAAAGAGAAGATTCAAGGCAGGGAAAAGTTAGCAGTAAAGATCCTCAGGACCTTGTATACAGTACAACCCAGTTTTTGTTGTCATTACTGCTAAATAAAAGCAATCATCACTATATCAAAATTAAGGAAAATTAACTGTCAAATTAATTCTGCAATGTACATTGCAAACATTTACACTGTATTTGGTGATTATTAAAACAAGTAGTGGTTTAGATCAGTGTTTTCCATACATTGGTGGCCACCCATTAGTGGGTCATGAAAACAATTTTGTGAGGCATGACTAAACATTTGAAAGAAGAATTAGCAAATAAAAGAACAGAAGATAATTGGAAAGTTTTTCACCTAATAAGAATAATTGTTTTATTAAACTTGTGCTATAGTTTATACATATGTGAACACATTTACACATGTGTATATTATCTATATAGATATACATATATAAGGCATTTAATTTTACAAACTGCCAACAGGGCAATATTTATAAAAGTCTAATAAATCTGTATTTAATATCAAAAATGACACATTTAATTCTATATTTACTAATTAGCTATGACACAGTATTATTATCATATATGGTACTGATACTTTCAGATATGGAATATTTGCTCAAACTCACAGTTCAATGGCTTTATTCCACATAATGACGTAGCCTGAGAGTGTGAAGGACTCCACATTCACAATGTGTATATTACCTCGTTCAGTGCCCACATAGAGCCATTTACTCTGAAAAGGCAGATGGCAAAATGTAACCCTGCAAGAGAAAATATATTCAAGGAAATTAGGGAAATATCATAATCGGCAAATTTTATTAACTGTATTAGAGGGTTGATAATGACACCTACAGTTTAGGAAGAGCAAAAAAGATAACCATCAGATTTATCAACTCACTGTAATTAATATTCAACTATGCTAATTCAACCTAAATGTCAAATGTATAAGTCCTTATAGTAAATAGACAGCATGGCTTGACAGAAAGAAGATGAGTTTTAAAGTCAGTATGTGTTCAAGTCTGGCTATGTCATCCACTAACTGTGTTCTTTCGGACACACCACAAATTTAACCTTGAAGCCACAAAGTGGGTCTAATACTCACATCACCCATAGGTACTACTGAATTTGTCAGGAGTTGTTTAACACACTAATCCCTCTCAGTACCTGTGCTTCCTATTTCTTCCAGGCAAAATGTTCCTTTTGCTCATATTTTTCTTCTGTTCAAGACTCAGTTAAAATGTCATCTTCAGTCAAATTTATACCCCAATACTTTTGTGTCTCTATCTACACTAACCTGGAAGTCTCTGGAAGGGCAAAGATCCCGGGTACTCAGGCTTGGACAGTGACATTAGTATATACTCAACCTATCTTATTTTATGTCCTGATGATATAAGAGGTCTTCATTTAATAATTTACATGCATGTATTAAACTTTATTATCAGTCCAACAATTTCAAACATTTTCTACATAAGCTTACTTGATTACAGGGTAAAGAATGAAAACTATCTTGTACTTTTTGTAAAAGTTATCTTTAGTTAAAAAAAAAGATAGTATACTATGAAACCATGTAATGCTTATTTTTTGAGACTACCTATTGTGTCTCTCAAAAAACACTATTTAAAATTTTAATTAATACACAACAGTAATAATCACTGCTAGAAAAGATACAGAATACAGAACATTTGCTATTCCCATTAACAAATTTCATCACAGAGAATTTTCAACATGAAAACACATCAAATATATACATGTAAATCATGGTCTCACTATTTCCTAGAGGTAATGTTCATTTAGGTAATTACTTAAGATTCATCATCTATATTTTCTGTTCAGTGTTTTATATGATAGAGTATCATCTTTCCAAAGGATTTATGTAAATTTAACAAAGCAAGGAAATGTCTACTGAATCAAAAAACATTTTACAGTACTTTTATCACTTCACAACAACAATAAATTTCACAGTCATATAGGTTTCAGAATTTAGAATTTTCCAGACTTTAGAAAGGTACATAATGAATATTTTGTGTATAACCTAATATGGGGGTAGCATCTCATAAACACACTATTTCTGAGGTATAATTTTTGGCAGTCTCTTTTTTCACTTGAGATAAAATTGTCATATAATGTTAGTTTCAGGTGTACAGCATAATAATTCAATGTATTTATATATTGTGACATGATCACCACACAGAATTTTTTTCTTCTTGTGATGAGAACATTTAAGACCTGCTCTCTTAGCAAATTGCAAATTTACAATATAGTATTATTAACTCTAGTCACTGGTGGTTTCTTAAAAAGTTAAACATACACCTGCCATATGATCCACCCATCCCATTCTTTCCAAGAGAAAGAAAAACATCTGCCTATACAAGACCTGTACCCAAACGTCCACAGCAGCTTTCCAAAAGCCACAAACTGGAAATAATCCAAATGTCCTTCAACAGGTAAACAGATGAGTAAATTGTGTTATATAGTTAGAATATTATTTAGTAGTAAGTGGGAGTAAACTGGTTATATGTGCAACATCAATGAATCTCAAAATCTTTAGATAAGTGAAAGCCAGACAAAAAAGACATATTGTATGGTTCCATTTAGACACAATTTATATGCAATTGAAAGTGCAAACTAAAATTTACTGTAACAGAAAGCAAATCAGTGGTTTCCTGGAATTAGGGGGGTAGGGACTAGCAACAGAAGAAGGAAGGGACTACCACAAGGGAACATTTTGGGGTGACGGGTAGGTTCATTATCTTGATGGTGGTGACAGTTTCATGAGTGTATACATATATGTGTCAAAACTTACCAAACTACATACTTTAAATATGTGCAGCTTACTGCATGTCAATTACATCTAAATCAAGCTATTTTTAAATTTTTTGTTTTCAGAGATATGTGACTTCAGGAATTATGAAACAAGATTCGTGACTCTGATTAATACATAGGCACAAGCTCTGGAGTTAAACTGCCCGGATTTAATTTCCAGCTCTGCCACTCACTAGCATGTGACCTCCTGTAAACTATTCAATCTCTCAAGGCCTCAGTTTCTAAGCAGTAAAGCACATCCACCTGTGTTCACCTGAGGATCATATAAGACAAAGCATGATAGATGCTTAAAATGGGGCCTGACACAGAGAAGTGTTCTATAAATGTGAGCTAATTATTAAAACTAAGTGATACTCTACCAGTTAGAAGTTATAGGCAAATTTTAACAACATGAAGAAAATAAAAGTACAATAGCATGCCTGATATAAAATGAACAATGCCATAAATATCCTAAAAACAACTTTTTCATTTGAAATGTGCCTTAAACTAAAACATGACTATAGCTTAAATATTTTGAAAATTCAAAAATAATTTCAAACTAAGACAAAAATAATGACAGTTTGATTACAAAAATCAGAAATACCCAACTTCTTGATCTGTTCTACTATTTTGCAATTCTCCATTCTTCTTCACTCTTCAAAAGCAGTAGCTACTGGCTTGCTTAATACAATTATATGACCTATCTTTGATTTTAATACTAACAAAATTATTTAAATAACATGCTTATAAAGTTTATCTTATCTCCTTAAGGGCAGAGATTTTGGATATATCATACAATATTTTCTGTTCCTAGCAGAGCAACATCATACTGTAGCTGGTTCTCAAATATTTAAAGAATGAAGAATAAATTCTTTACTGTTCAGAAAAAACTCTAGAACTTTCCCCTAGATTCACTTTTTCTACATCAGCAAATATCGTAAGATTTTTTTTCCCCCAGTTAACTATAAAACCAGCTTATTTTGCTGGGAAATTTTAAGCATCTATACATTTTTCAGAAATGAGAACTATTTAATGTTTAACGTTTAAAAAAAGAACTTAAAATGTTCCTTAATTATCTGGCACCAAGACTTTAATGTGGTTCCCTAGAATGAGTCTCATACATTCTTTTCCTTTCTTTTTTTTAATGGAAGTATGGTCATTTTACAATGCTGTGTCAATTTCTGGTGTACAGCATAATGTTTCAGCCATACATAGATGTGTACATATGTTCCTTTTGACATTCTTTTTCACTTCATTTACTATAAAATATTAAACATAGTTCCCTGTGCTATACAGTATAAACTTGTTTATCTATCTTATATACGGTCGTATCTGCATATCTCAAACTCTCAAGAGTCTCACATATTCCTAAAAAAATACAAATCGTATGAGTGTATTTGTATAATGTACTACCACATTTAAAAATTACTCTGTTCCATTACTACCTTCATTATGCACTGAATAGTCATTTCAAACTTAAAGAGTTCAGGTCAGCAGATGTAAAAATTACTGAAAATAAATAGAAAGTTTCAACAATGAACTAAATATCACATGAGGCAAATTATGACGGTGATGGCCTCAATATATCTCTTCTCCCTCCCTGTATCCTCTTGCTTGTGTAGTCTCCCCTGACGTTGACTCTAGAATTGACCATCAGACTTACACTGGGCAATGGAACTTGAGAAGTTGTGCCACAAGCAGAGATTTGAGAAGTACTTACACACTGAGACTTTTGGAACCCACCTGCCACGTGGTAAAGCCCAGAATAACCTTTTGGAGACACTGGCCCAGCACAAACCCAGCGCCAACCACCAGACATGTAAGGCAAGCTTGATCATCCAACCCAGCTGAGCAACAAAATGAGTGTGGTCCTTAAGTGACTACAGGGGAAGACCACTCTTGCTGAACCCACCCAAGATGCTGATCCACAGAACTGTGAGCAAACAAAATAACTGTTATTTTAGCCTCCTAAATTTGGGGATTTTTTTGATAAGTAGCTATAGATAACTGATCACATAATATCCACTCAACTAAAATTCTTAGTTGAAAATGAAGAAAAGCCATAAAAACATATACAAAAACAAATTCTTATAGATTTAGTATCAAAAAGACCCTAGGGAAATTAGTAATGCAAGCAGTATATGTATCATGAAGCTAAAATACTACCTTAGATTAAAATCAAATTCAAGACTACTGTTTTTCATGTACTTTTATTATAAAGATTAATTTTTATTTTAAGGTGACACAGATCATAATAAATGACAGTGATTTCAGTTTTACTGATACTAGGAGACCAAGTTAATTTAAGTTTTTGTGTTGACATATTATTAAAGCATAAAGTTACACCAAAAAAATTTGTAATATAGTTGAGATTCACATGGAAACATTAAAAATGCAGTAAACACTAATAAGGTTATATTGTAAGAATGGCATATTAAATTGAGACTGAAAAGGTACTTTAAAATGGGTAAACTGAACCAAAAAAGGAGTCTGACTGAAACCAATATGTTGGAAATACACAGATAATAAAGTTAATTCTCTCAGTGTGTCACTAGATAGAGCTGCATTCCAAGTCTTTACACTGGACTTACCCTACACAAAGTGTTACTGGAAACACAGTAATTTCTCTATTTGCTTGAGGGACTTAAAAAAATGTATAACATGTTACGTGCTAGGAAGTGATACATATATCCTATTCACTACTTGTCCTTACCATCAGCCTGTCAAAAATTATGTAGTCAATAAGCACCATATTTGGAAAATTTACTATCACCAATTTTCTTTAACAAAAGACATATACAGCTACTATACTGAAATTAATCATCCATAAACAAGGGCATAACACACAGATGATTACAATTTTACAGTTTAATCCATAGAAAGAAATATGATCCAATAAGCTCTTCTACATGCCTATATCATCATTAGGTCAGCTCAGTATGACAGGAAATAAGTTATCACTTTTATATTCTCAGCAAATATCACACCATCTTGCAACTAATAAGTATTCAATAAATATTTGTTAAATGAACAACATGAACTATATAAAATGTGAGGATTTATTATGTTAATTAACAAAACAGATATTCTTGACTTAATTTCCTCTCTATCCTCATGGCCTGGGTCTAATTTGAACCATTATCACTGACTGTTAAATCAATTCCAAGCTGCCCCAAGAGTTATCTTTTCAAAGCCAGGGGAGATCACACACACCATTATCCATCTTGAAAGACTCTAATTACTTCCTATTTTCTACCATAATGCTTCTTAAGCAATATTTAGTGACACTTTGTGGTACCAATGTCTGGGAAAAGTGGTTATAGATATAAAGTGTGCTGGATTTGGTCAACTGGTACTTGGCATCCTCTTCCATATCCTTCTATATGCTTTCCTGCACTGCAGATGCTAGAAAGCTAAACTTACATACACCAGACTCTACTACAGCTGGAGTTCTAGATGAGATTAAGTTTCTACTGACTGGATGTGCTTAAATCTGTAGGCAAAAGTGAGGCAGAAACCTTTCTGTTGCTGTTTCTGCTGATAAGAATGTTCATGGAGACCTGAAGGGTAAGAGGCACTGAAAGTGGTAAGAAGAGCTTTGGGGACCTGACACAGCATTCCAAAGCCTACCCCTGAGAGCCACATGGTGGGAGGCAGTAATAGTAAGTTCTAAAACTCAACACGCTTCCAAACAAACTCATCAACAGCTCTATCCTTGAATTAAATCCCTTTATGCTAAAATACTTACAGTGCTTTCTGTTCCTGTGTTGAACCTTGACTAATACAACAAAGAAGTGCACCAAATCTGCAACTTACCTATATGATAGTATATGGGGACCCCAAAATATCCACTTATAATGTATCTTGTTCAGACAATATTATTCATTCAATGATTTAAAGTTGGAAAAAAGTTGAGAATATAATTTTCTTATAATTGTATAAAAGGGCCTTCAGGAAGTAGACCTTGTCCATCTTTCCAAAATTATCCTCTCTGTACTACACACCTAGCAATGTCTAACGAGACACAGTTCCCTAAACATGTGAGATTGCTCTATGACTTAGCACACCTGAACATAATGAAAATTCCCTTTCCCCTTTGTCATTGTAAGAAATTCCTACTAATCCTACAAATATGTTCATATGAGCTCCTTTAGTAATGCTTTAACCTAAAATTCCCAAAACATGGTGACATATCCTTTTTCTGGTTAATCTTTAAAATTTATAACAAATTTCATTACATTTATATTATATAATGTTTTGCACTGCATTGTAATTAGCCATTTCATCTCCCTTAGATAATTATAACCTCCACATCTTTCCAGGATTTATCACAGTATTTGCATGACCAGAATATTAATATTTATCAAATGAATTAATACAAAAGAAAATTTAAAAGAAGCAAATATTTGATACTTTTCTTAAATTAATTGTACTTTATACTGTCCTGCTATTAGATAGAAATTTAAGTTTGCATTAATAAACAGGGAAATGTATTAAAAACAGAAGAGTCAGCTGAAAGCAATTTATGAATCAGTTCAAAGGATTTCCTTTTTATTTGTAGTCCCATATATCTTTTCTGATAAACTGTCACAGCTACTTTAGAAAAATCTTCATCATATCTATAACACAGCAGCACAATGTAGTAAGTGTTCTGAAAAATAAGCTTCAGAGATCTTCGAAGGTCACTGTACATTTGTATTGATTTACTATATTCTTTATCAATTACAAGTTAATTTTTCTAAAACATTCAAGAACTTTTGGAAAAATGTCCAAAAAAAAATCATGGTATTAACTGTTCTTGTGAAATGTGACCTTAAACACCATCAATGAACACCAAAAAACTGAATTATCAGTAAGCAAAACAGTGAATATCAAATAGGGAAACAGTATATGTCAATTCCAGGAATAATGAATAACAACATCTGAAAAAAACTTTTCCTGTTGTATGCGTGATTTCTTAAAGTTTTGTTTTTAATTATCTTGAGGAATGAAGATGCCAGAGTGTTTTTATATAACAAATGCTATGACTGAAAAAAAGCAACCTGGTACTCATTAGCAACTGCTACCTACACTTCTTTTTTATCCCCTTTTCTATATTAGATTGTCCTTTACTGTTTGGATAGATATACTCCAAATATCTTTCAGTTTATGGCTTGTGTCTTTTATTAATAAAGAAATTTTTTTCTCTCATTCTCTCTTTACACACACATGCACACACAAAAACACACATACACTAATATGACCCTATTTGCACATTTATGCAAATGTACTATCTCAAATAACTTTTTAAAATTAGTTTTTACTATGTTTGTCTCCTCTAAAATTTACTCTTTCCATAAGTCATGTTAACAGCCTAGAACAACATATTCTTCCATATTGTTTCTTCATGTTCATAAAGTACACATAGAAGATGACATAAATAATGAGTGGGGAGGGAGTCATTGTTTTTAAAAAGAAGAATATTGTACAAATTATTCTGAATTTTGTGTTCTTTTCTATCAGCACCTGATGGATAGAGTTTTGTCTTTTAACTCTGTGATGTGTTGTACAGAAATTTTAATCCTTTCCTTTTTAGCTTGTGTTTTTTAGTGTATGCTATTTAAGCATACCTTGCCCAGGTCTTACAGACATTCCTTGTATTACTTTCTTTCAAGTTTTAATATTTCTATGGTCATTTCACATTTAAGTCTTTAACTGGTATGCAATTTATTTCAGTCACGAAGTAGAGACCATTTTCCCCCATTTATACAAGAAATGTGTGTGTGTCTCTCTCTCTCTTCATAAATATATTTCTGGAGTCCATTTACTGGGTTTTCATTTATTTGTCTTCCCCTTATAATTACTGTACCATTTAAATTTCTACACCTTTATAAAAATTTCGATATTTGATGAAATAAGTCTTATAATATCATATTTCTTTTTCAAAACTGTATTGGTTATTCTGAGCCTTTCTTTCTTCCATATGAATTTTAGGATCAGCTTACTAAGTCCAATGAACAGTGCTGTTAAAATTTTGATTGAAACTGTACTGAAGTTAAGGATGTAGGAAGCTCTCCATTTGTTTAAGTCTCTTCTTATTTCTTCAATAAAGTTTTAATATTCTCTTCACATCGACCTTATACATTTTTGCTAATGTTATTTTTAAGAATATTATAACTTTTGTTGTATGATCTGTGCTTTCTTCCCCTTTTTCCTTCCATTTACTTTCAAACTTTGTGTAATTATGCTTTAGGTATATCTTTTATAAATAGTTTAACAGCTGTATTTTGTTGTTTTTTAATTCAATCTGGAAAAAATCTCAAAATTTCAGCAGGTGAATTCAGTATATTTCCAATGGTTTTGATTACTGATATGGTTGAACTAATTTTTTCACCTTATTTAACCATCCTTTTTCTTTCTAACATTTTATTCCTTTTCCTGACCTGTGTCTATTTTCTTCATTTCCTTTTTTCCTTCTTTATTTTTAAAATTTGAATATATTTGATTTACAATGTTGTGTTAGTTTCTGGTCCACAGCATAGTGATTTAGTTAGACATATATATATTCTTCTTCCTATTCATTTTCATTATAGGTTATTATTACCAGATATTGAATATAGTCCCCTGTGTTATACAGTAGGACCTTGTTGTTTAGGACCTTGTATATATAGTAGTTTGCACCTGCTAATTCTAATGGTTTTACTATATATTTGCTATCCTAGTAGTTATCCTTATGCTTCTAAGACACATTTCATTTTATAACTTTCTAACAAAGTCTAAAAGAATAAGTATGAGTATAGAGGTGGTTAGTCAGGTAAGTGTTACATATTTTTAGTTCCTTCACAGCTGATAATGTCAGAACATAGCTTATAAAGGTATTTCTAATTCTAATAGTTATGTCAGGAGTTCTCTGAGCATTAGTCAGCCTAAAGATATTTTAGCTCCACAAAATTTTCTTCACTTACGCCTTTGACCACTACTCTCTCCATTGTTCTGTTTTCTATTGTATTCGCCACCAAAAAAAAATCCCTACAATTCTTAGGCTGAAATCTCCATCCTTTGCCTTTGTCTTATCACTGTCTCTGTTATATTCATCCCATTGCCCTAAAGTATTTTTATTTTTAAGAAAATTACAATAAATGAATTTTAACTTTCAGAATTTAAAGAGGATAGAGATAAAAATCACTATTAATAAATTCGATATCACTAAAAGATAAAAGAGTATGGGTCCATTTAGAAGACAATGAAACAGACCAACTTCTGACAAATCACTAAAAATATGGTAGGATAAAATGAAGTGAGAAAGGGAATGTAGAGAATATAAAAATAAGTTTAAATACACTGGAATGCAATGGGATATAAGCCTCTCATCTTAGTGAAATTCATAATATTCTGAATCATAAAATTTATTTAAGAGAAAGACAAAGTGATCAATACCATGGATAAATTGGAACATATTTAAGAATTATGTCAGAAAATTTCTAGTCCTAAAAAGTTTATATATACTCTGAAAATATTCAGAAAACAGATAATTCCTCTATTAATTTCTCTATCTGACCTAGAACAGGAAGGGAAGAAAGAGAAAGACAGACAGACAGAAAGGTTACTCAATTCATTACATGAAGGAAGACTACCCTGATACCAAAAATGACAGTAAAAGGAAGAAAAAAGTTATATTCTAGTCTCACTTTTGAACAGAAGTAAAAATCCTCAAGAATAGATTACCAATCATATTTAACAACATAAGAGAATTTTTAACCTTATTCAAAAAATTTCACAGGCATACAAGAATGCCTAGTGTTAGGAAATCTATCAACGTCATAAAATTAAATCAATAGGGAAAAGGGAGGTGAAAAATCACATGTTAATTTTAAAAGATGCTATAAAGGCATTCAATTAAAATTTAATTTCCATAATTAACAACCAATTCTTAAGGGAAAAAAATTCTATCTTAAACCAACATCCTACATTATGCTTAACAGTAAAACCCTAGAAGCAATATTTTAAAATTATTACAAAGAAAAAGATACTTGCTACCAATAACATCACTGAACACTGCTCTGGAAATTCTTGCTAATACAGGAAGGCAGGAAAATGAAAAATAAAATCTTCATCTGTATTTTGAAAATCACTGCCAAATTATTACAGATAGAAGTCTGCTGTATCTCCCAGGTATGCTGGTTTAATAAAAAGAAATCCACTGCTCAGATCTCTTTATTCTCCCATCTCAGTCTTTTTACAAAGAAGAAAACATTTAAAAGCTTTGCTATGGGCCAAGGACCAAATAGCACTCCAAGGATAATCAAACAACCTAGCTAGTTTTGGATTAGTAGGAGGTATAAAGATTATATATAGAGTTAGCCTCGAGCAATTGCTCTTGTTTTTTTTCTGTTTGAAGCCTTTCCCTCTTAGAACCTGTGTCCCAGTTAATTAACACAGTCTGTGGAGAGCCATGCCTTCTAGAGAAAAGAGATTCCCCACTATTTCTGCAAAGACAGTGAGGTAATCAATCAGTCAAACATTTTTGAGTCTTTTCTAAATGTCAGGCATAGAGACTGCTGCTGGAAATACAAAAAAGAAAATACATACAGTTGATATTCTAATTGAGAAGACAATCAAGAAAACAAGGCAGTAAGAATCAGCATGGTGCATGCTATTTTAGGGAAAGAACATCATATTATGGGATAATATAAAACCCAGACTTGGGAATTTAGAAAAACGTATAAAAGGAAATGATAAGATTTTAAAGATGAACAAGTGGTAGCCATGGAAAAAGAAAATCATAAGTATCTTTTGAGCAGGGAGATCAACTCACATAAACAGGTAGGAGAGAGGATAGCTCATTAAAGAACTACAAATTCAGGGTTGCTGTATTATAATGCAGAGAGAGAGAGAGAATATAGTGAAATGAAAATATGGGGACTAAAAAGTTGAGTCATAGATCATGCAAGACCTTTTAAGGAGTGCTAACTATTTAAACATTTCAACTTCACTTTGAAGGCAGTGAAAACAACAGTGGGCACTGGTTGTTTATCTACCTACCATCCATACCATCCATCCCTCACTCCACTCCTTCCTAACATTAGTCAGATGTTTGTTAGAGTGCCCATGTCTTCCTCAATTTACCCATATACTTTGGGAGACGCTTAAATTGAATTGAGTTCCAGTTATCCAATCAGCCAGGGTAATTCCACTTACTTGCTACCATTTTAAATCAGGTAATCCAAGCCTACAAACAATCAGATAAACTCCCTATTGTGAAGGTCAACTGCTTTGGGATCTCAATTACATCTGCAAAATCCCTTCACAGCAGCCTTTGATTAGAATTGAATAATTAGGTGTCTGTCTACCAGGGCTGGAAATCTTGGGGACTGTTTTAGAATTCTTCCTCTAATAATCTGCCCTTCACCCTCCAAAGATTCACATCCCTCCAAAATGCAAAATACATTCACCCATCTCAACGTACTCAAAGTCTCAACCCATTACAACTCAACTCAAGTCCAAAATCTTAGCTCAAAACCCCCAGATCTCATCATCTAAATTTGTTGCAGATGAGGGTCCTGCGTGTAACCATTCAGTATGGATTTTAGAGACAATTCCACTCCATCTGTGGACTTATGAAACTAAAGAGACAGATTATCTGGCCTCAACACTCCCAGCATTTAATGGCATAGGATAACACCTGTAGAAATTCCTGTTTGAAATGGTTTGAAGTGAAAGGTAGTCACTGGTCCATAACAGTTTTGAAATTTAGTTGGGCAAATGTTGGATTTCTCTTAATTACATTTCAAGGCTCAGGAATAATCCTCTGTGACTCTCAGTTCTATTCTCTTGATTATCCTTTCTTTTTTCATGAAAGGTAGCACCTGTCTGCAGCCAAGTACTTTAATCAGCCTGCTTCTGGCTGCAGCCTCTTTTCATTTTGTGCTGTCTCTATGGTCCCAGCTGGCAATGTTTCTGCTATACAATTTTCTCAAGAAACATGTGGGTCTTGAATAAATTTCACTGAGTTTTACTCCATTAGAAAAAGTCACACCCACAAATCTTTTGGAGATAACACTTTATCTGGGTTTCTGCTGAGACATGATACTCAAATTTCCCACAGGCTATTTAGTTTGGTGGAGAAGATGCCTAAGGGCATACCCTCAATCTCTTAAAAGAGCCCCTTGTGCGATCAAGTACTCTGACCTTTTGGACTTTAGGAGATTCTTAGTGAAAAGTTGTTAAGTCACATCCTCATGTTCTTCCCTATGCCACATTTGCAGAAGCAATCTCTCTTTTGCCATCTGGATCAGGGTAAGAATTTCCCAAATCATCAAGTCCTGGTTCCTTTAATAATTCTTCCCTCAAAGTCAGACCACCTCCAACCCTCAGCTAAATACAAGTTAACACTCATATACTGTGCAGGAGACACTTCTCTTAAGCTTTCTGCCAACATGTAACAAGGAACCTTTTCCTCCAGTTTTCAAAAACGTGTTTCTCTCTTCCTTCTGAGCTCTCACTGGCAGCAGTCTCCAAGTCCAGAGTCCTATAAACAGCCTGTCAAAGCAGTTTAGGGTTTTCTATCATGTTCCTCACAATTCTTCTAACCTCTACCCACTGCCTGAGTCCAAAGTAATTTCCACATTTTAAGGTATTTGTTACAGGTCTCCCCTCCTTCCATACTTTTTTTTTTTAAACAATGTTAGTTTCTGGTGTACAGCTTAGTGATTCAGTTATATATTTTTATACATATATTCTTTTTCATTATAGGTTATTACAAGATATTGAATACAGTTCCCTGTGCTATACAGTAGGACCCTGTTGTTTATCGTCCATATCTTTTTATACCTGAGTACATTATAAAGCCCTGTGCAACCAGACCAATCTCTCTGAATGTTTCTCTGGACTCCCTTGTCAGAATTTCTTAGTTATAAATTTATTCTAGGAAGTTACCCAACTTTTCCTGAGTTTTACAGTCTCAAGGTCATCAAATCACGACTGTCTTTTTTCTAAACACTGAGAATACTTTTTTCCATTTTGAATTTTGTCTCAGTATGTGGTTCTCTACACTTAGAATTCCAAAGGTGACTCATCATTTCCGTGTCACCAAGTAATTCTCTTTAAGGATTAGAATTAGGTCCAGAGTAATAGGTTCCTCTGCCTGTTTTCCTAACAGACCTGGATATCATTCCACTCCTTTTTTCTAGTCCTGAATTTCCTCCCACCAAATCATCCTCATTTCTAATGCTTGTATACTTTTCATTAAGGTGCTTTCAAAGAAAAATATTTTGCCAATATGATGCAATTACCACAAAAACTAATTATAGGTCTATAATCTGCTTCAATATTATGTTTTTTTCTTGTTAAGTATGTGCAATGAATTAATTCAAAATTTTTGGACTATCTGTGTAGACTTTTTGAGGGCTGGTATCTAGCCAAGTACTCTTTTACAGCTATGCTCTGTTCATGTGCAGACTAAGCAAATTATAAGCCTCATAAATATGCAAAGCACAATATTTAGGTAATATAATGAGAATATAAGGGGACAAACTAGTTTTTGTTTCTATATTACTTTACTTATACTATGAAGAAAATAAGATACTATGGCAGCAGTCAGTTCTTGAAATATCTTATAGGCACCAACTCTCCCAACTGCTGTGTTGGTATCTGCATGGATTACTCCATTTATTAATTTTTTCTTCTTTAAAGGACTCTGGATATTGGTGCTCCATTGATAATTGTTAGGATGAAATTTTGATTATTAATGTATACCATATAATACTGTATTTTCCCAACTATTAGTTTAGATTGCATGCATGTTTATTCTTTAAACCAATAGATATATCATAAAAAGAAAAAGCTTTAAATCAGAGTATAAATAAACTGTAAATCAGTATTAGGAATAGACTGTAAATCAGAGTGTTAGAATAAAGAAAAACATACCGTTAAAAAAAATATCAGTTTCAATATAAAGACTCAGCTATTTATGTGTCTTAATATATTTATGGGAAAAAATTCTATGCTCTGAGCTTTCATTTAGGGAATTTTTTCTTCTTTGAGAATAAATAACACTTATATAAAAGCGTTTTATAAACAATATAAAAATTATACAATTAAGAGATATAATTATTAAATAACAGTAAGTCTTAAACAGGAAAGCCCAGATATATAATTGTCTTCAGTCTTAAAATGTTTCATATATTGTTATTTAAAAACTATTATGTAAAAATTTAACATAGTTGAGAATACTGGTCATGTTAACTCAAGGTGATGAAAAGAGACTAGCAGACTGTTGTAGTTGCTTATAAGCCCATGACTTCCTCTCAAGTAAACTTCCTTTAAAGAAAAAAACCGAAACACAGAAGCTAAATGAAACATACTCTGGTAAGGCCACTACCAGATAGAATTTCACTTGTCAAATTCATAGTTTCCACTGAAGCCAAAGAAACTCTCCTTTACATGTGTAAACTCAACAGTGCGTAATAATGAGGTTCACTAATACCAAGCAAGAGGAACAGGGGGATCTATAGTTGGTTTCCTGGGGCTACCATAACAAATTACCACAATCTGGGTAGTTTAAAACAACAGAAATTTATTCTCTCACAGTTCTACAGGCTAGCTGTCAGAAATCTAGGTGTCAGCAGGGTCATGCTCTCTGTGAGGACTCTAGGGGAGAAAGGATTCCAAGCCTGTCTCCTAGCAGCTGGTACGGCTAGCTATCCATAATATCCCTTGGCTTGTAGATGCACCACCCCAATTTCTACCTCTGTTGTCACATAGCATTTTCCCTGTGTGACTGTGTTTCTTCTCCTCTTTTTATGAGGACACAGTCATATCGGATTAAAGCCCACATTAATAACCTCATATTAACTTGATTACATTTGGAAACTGTATTTCCAAATAATATTATATTCTCAGGTACTGGGGGTTAGGACTTCAACATATCTTTTTGGGATACATAGGTCAAACCCTAACAGGGGATGTGGCATTAAAGGCCACACCTCTAAAGCTCTCTACTGTGATAAACTGTTACTACTAACTCCCTTCAGGTTGCAGGGGATTTAGATGCTATAGCTACTACCAGTGGCAAATTAGTTCTTAACGATAAAAATTGTATGACAGGTGAATGCCTAATGGGAGCTGAACCTGACAACTGGTGTAATAAGCTATATGCTACTCAAGGAGGACATTTAAAATGTTAGGTTTTTCTTCAACTTTCAATGTCTGTTTACTTTTTCTTCTGTTTGGTGATTGAAAAAAAAAAATTCTGTCTTGCATTGTTACCCTGGTTGCTTTTAGACTAGTTCCCTATTAAGGACTGAACTGTGTCTCCTCCCCCACCCCTGGCTCCCAACCCTATTCATATGTTGAAGTCTTAATCCCAGTATCTGAAAATGTAACTGTATTTGGAGACAGCATCTATAAAGAGGTAATTTAGTTCGAATATGGTCATATTGGTGGGCTCTAACCCAAATAACTGATGTCCTTTTAAGAAGAGGAAATTAGGACACAGATATAGACAGAGTGAGGGAAAGCATGGCTATCTACAAGCTGAAGAGAGAGGCCCTCAGAAGAAACCAAACTTACTGACATCTTGATCTTGGACTTCCAGCATCCAGAACAATGAGGAAATAAATTTCTGTGGTTTAAGTCACCTGGTCTGTGGTACCTTTCATGGTAGCCCTAGCAAACCAATATATTCCCTGACTCATGACTATAACAACTCTTTGAAGTGGACTCCCTAAAAATGACCTGCACATATGAAGTCTCAAAATGTCTAATTGTAAGTTGAAGGGGAGGGGTGTATTTAGTGTTAACTGCAAGCTCAGAATTGTTCATAATTTAAATAGATTGGATAAAGTTAGTATCATTTGTTCTGATGATTTTCCTTTTTTCAATTAGTTGCTTCTATAAGGACTGCCTACTAATGTAGTCTCTGGTAGGTTAATGCAGATATTTTAAGTTACAAAATTATTACTTTAAGTAAATTCAATACTTTTAACAACAGAAACAACTATATAGGTGATTTCTGTGTATCACATACTCTTCTAAGTGCTTTATAAACATTATTAGCTTTATAATATGCATCTTTGGGTTTCTGTAAGATAATAACTGTTCATTTTACAGATAATAAAATGGATACAGTTAATAAGAGACTGGGCTATGAACTAAGATTCAGTATACACAGTTTGGCTCCAGAGTCTGAACTCTTAACCACTAGGGTATATTGTTTCTCAGTGATAGAGAAAATCCCATCTTAAGGTAAGTAACCAAATATGGAAAGAACTAAACTTGACAATTAGTACAAGCTGACTGCTAACCAAAGAAGACATTCATAAATTTATGTTATCCCCCAATTCAAAATCATTCTATGGAAATTGAGATACATATTTATTTCGTATGAACAAATGTCATTTGATTGGCATCTAGGAAGCTAAGATTGTTTTAACTTTGACCAAGATCCTAACGGTAAGGCCCAAGTCTGTCATGTTTACAAAATGCATGTTCCGCAGCTAGCATTAAGCCAGCACATAGCAAGCATCCTACAATCATCTACAGAACTAATGGGGATAGGAAGACAAAGTTATTTTAATATGTGAGAGAAAAGAATTGGTAAAAATTACATGAATCATAGAGGAAATTATTCTGCAAATTAGAAAACCAGCACACAAAGCAGTGAAGTAATCTGCCTAAATTCATATAGTTAAACCAAGACCTGAGACTCCAATTTCTCTATTTTTTCTTAAACATCATAAAAGTGAAATCCTATCAAAATATCTGTATTACACGGTTACACAACAGTGTGAATGTACTTAACACTACTGAACTATACACTTAAAAATGGTTAAGATAGTGAATTTTATGTCATATACATTTCTGCATAATTAAAAAAACTAAAAACCGAAAAAATCCACACTATGAAAAAATACAATTGAAATCACTACGTACAATTCCTATTTATATAAATTTCCACTAAAATAAGAAAACTTAACTACTTATTAAGACAAGTGTTACAATAAAAACCTTGAATTATTTAACAGTTGTTCAGAATGTAATGAAATAGTGATTTATAAACTTTTCATATTTTTCTTGCCTTTCCCAGTTTCAGACATAAAAATGCAAATAGCATAATAATAAAGTGGAGTAACTCAACTATTAAGTTAGCCTAAACCCACTGTGGGATGAGGAGAAAACTAACTAGGCTGTTGCTTATTGCATTTCAATGTCAACAATAAAAATAAGCAGTGTGGTAGTTATTATAAGTACTCATAAATAATCCAGGTCTTTTTCTTCTCAGTTATATGAGTAAAACCAGGGATGGCCATGTGACTTGCTCTGGCCCAAGAAATGAGAGCGGAAGAGATATGTATCACTTCCAGACGGAAGCTTTAAGAGCCAAAACATGCTTCACCATATTCTCGTCTTCTCTTTACGATAGTGACTAGTAATACTGTAAAGACTGGCTGTTCCTCAGCCAAGATCCTTAAATAAAAATGATAACGAAAAGGAAGAGAGTTTCAGCAAATCCACAAAGAACACATAACGTAAGTAAAAATAAACTTTTGCTCTTTTAAATCTTTAAGATTTTGAGAGTATTTTGTTACCATAGTGTAATACCAGTCTATTCTGACTGATCCAGATATAAAAACTGAATGCAAAGCAGTTGAATAAAGAAAAGAATGGAATCCTATAAATGAGGGAGATGGAAGGATGGGCAAGGAATGACAGGATTTTGTCCCTTCCCCTGCCTGGGGCAGCTGCTCCAACAGAAGGCTTCCATCAGAGTACAGATTACAGGGCATTATGAAAAATCCTGAATGAGGCAGAGTTCAAGGTGAGGAGTGGAATAAGACTTGCCGCCATGGGCAGGTTCCTAGAGCTAGGGGAAAGCCTCTACCATGCCCGTCCCCTCCACCTGTAGCCAGGTGCCCAGGGAAAGTAGGCTCCTCCGAAATGCCACCTCTCTCCATCCTGCCATTTGAGGAGAGACTAACAAGGTTCATCCATGAGGCACCAGACCCATTTTTTGGCACTGAAGTACACTAGCTGCCATCCAAGTTTGCAGCCATCCTAGAGGATTTTGTACAAAGAAGATATTCAAGGACCAAGTTACTCAAGCTACAGTTCCTTGTTTCATATTGTCCTAATAAAGGCTGAGAAGAACTTTGAACAGGACCAAGCAGTTTCTGCTGGTCAGCTGGGTAAACTGTATTACAGAACTCAAAACTGGGAATTTCATCAGTTTCGTTTCATTTGTAACTTTTAGGACCAACTCATATAATTGGACTGGCTGTGCGCTGCATAACAGCACCCACCCAAGGAGGGGAGTGGGAGACTCTGAGGCTGCATCCATCAAGAAGGGCTACTCTTTTGTATTTCATACAAAGGGCCTTCTATTTGTCAAGATATGTGCCTATAGGCACCTTATAAACTAGCTTACTGTTCCTTACCCACATTTACTAGAACTTCTTGGAGACCATCCTTAGGGGAACTATAAAGGAGACTCATTATATACCAGACAATCTTGGCACTGACCGCTCTGGGACTCCTTGAGGTTTGATCCTTCCTCCATGAAGATTAACCATGATAACCTGCAATATATGTTTGTGAACCTGGACCACAAACTGCCACATTCTTGTGTCCCATTGAGGAATATGGGCATGCCACTGGCAAGTGAGGCATCAGAGGTGTTCTTCTACTAGAATTCTACATTCTGGCAGCATCCCTCCTGTGGGTGGTGGCTTAAGAGAACTTTTACAGCACTACATGGATCAAATGACATCACTTTGATGTGCTAGAATGCAGGGTTCCTTAACTTTGACACTATTCATATTTTGGACCAGATAATTCTTTGTTATGGGGACTGTCTTGCACATTGTAACATATTTGGCACTAACCGTGGTTTTTATATACTAGATGCCAGTAGTACTGCTCACTTCCCCCCACCCCCAATTGTATAAAAATTGTCTTCAGACACTGTCAAACGCCCTCTGGGGGGTAAGCTTGCACCAGGTTGACAACTACTCTGCTAGACCTACACTTCAGTTTCCAGCAGGTGGTTTGAGACTGACACCAAGGAGACGTGTACTGGGACTAAGACGCTCATTACTATCTCCACCAGCCCTGTAACATTTGAGGCTGATGCAGGGCACTCCCTGAGACCCCACAGGCAAATAGACTACAAAACTGCCAAGTTGAAAGGCTGGCCCTATTCCCGTCAGGTAGAGAAAAACTGAACCTTGACTTTTTGCTTGCTCTTCCTCCCCTGTCTCCTCCCTCCTTCCTTCCATTAATTCCTTCTTCACTTCTGCCCTTTTCCTAGAAGTAGAACTGTGATTCCAAACCATATAGATGATTTATCAGCCCAGATAAGATGTTCCAATAGCCCACTTTGCTACTGCCCCCTGCTAGCTCTGGTCTGGCATATAATGTAGACACGTCCTAGTGGTGGCTAGAAAAATCTGAACTGCTCTCTTTCCAGCAGCCTCTTTACCTTGCCTACTTTGGAGGGCTACTGTGGGCAGAAGCCCAGGCTCAAACAGACTGATCAGTTTATATATCCTGAACAAGTTGACATTTATCTAAGCAGGAATGTGGCCTGATCCTCATATATGGATTGAGCAGTCTAATGCCTGCCTTTCCACAGGTATGGCACGAAGACACTAATTCCACTGCATTTAGATACTATGTAGATCTAGATTTCTTAACCTTAACACACACACATATACATATATATTTATAAATGTGCATCAAAAAATTTATTTCATAAGCAATAGGGGAGAGGGGACTATATTCCTTACTCATATTTTATGCCAAAGTAAGTTCCATATGAACCAAAGATTAAGCATAAAAATGCAACTTTAAGAGTACTATAAGAAAAAATATGGGAGAATGTTTAAAAAGGCTATTCTGTTAAAGCACAAAATTCACAGGTCAGGTGAGAGACTTCTATGACCAAGCTGTTCCACTTCTACAAATTTACCTCACAGGAGTACTTGTATAAGTGAAAAAGAAATATATGTAACATAATATCACAACAGAGCATAATGAATAGCAAACCAAAAATGACATCAATGTCCATTTACATCAGATCCAGTCCTGGATGTATTCAATGTCTAGTCAACTGATGAAGACTGATTGAATAAATTATAGTACTTCAATACAATAAAATATCATGCAATTATGAAAATGACTAAGAACATTAAAATATGCCAATATTAAACAAGGGAAACTTTCTTTTAATTTTATTGAATATGCTTTAAAGTTTCTGAATTATTTTTTATGAATAAAATCCATCATAAACAAATAAAATTCGAAGAAAAATTTCAAAGTAGAATTACAAATATCCTTTATATTACTGTAACTGAGAGAATTCTTACCTTTCTCTGCAAAACTTAAGTGAATGTAGTATGGCAGGTCTCTTTTGACGTAAATTCCACAAATGTAAGGTGTCATCAGCCAAGGCACTCACAAGAGCTCCCTTAAAAATAAAGTGTAACATATTTTATATAGAGTACATTTACAAACACTGAAGCTACTAAAGAGCTGCCAAAAAAAATCTCCTTCCCAAAATCTCAAAACTTTCTGCAAATAGATTTAATTTTGAGAAACATTTGCCTCCCCCAAATTCTGAACAGCAGAATTTGTTTTCGTATAAACTAAAAGTATTCTATGGTCTAGTTGAATATTACAGGTGATAGATTTGGATTATACGGTTGACAGTATATAGTTATACAAAATTGGAGGTTGGACTATAAGTTACTTGGTCCTTATTGTATACACTTCCTTGACTAAAAGAGAGAAACAGGATATGAAGTAACCTCTCATTTTATTTGGCTTAACACAAATTCTTATGAATGTCCTCTGCCTAGATCATAATTCTATTCCTCGAATGATGTGGAAAATAAAGATAGTATTCAGTATACTGTAATTTCAATGTCCAAAGGGTTGAACAATCTGACTTAATTTAGAAAGTTAAAACACCCAACATTATTAAGAATAGAGGAAAAAAAATCTTTGGCAGTATGTAAGAATCAAGCAGGGGGGTCAGTCTCACCCCAGACTTCACGAATCAGGATTCTCACAGCAAGGACCTATGCAGGTGTATTTTAAAAAATCTCCAGAGGTGATTCTGATGCATGAATCAGATTAAGAATTTATGAAATAAGGTTGATTTATTAAGACATATGAATGTTTTTTCCTCATGAGTCAGATGCTCTTTACACTGAGAGAATAAGACAAAAGATGCAACATGAAGAAGTTATATTAATTTCAAAAAAGAGTTGCAATTCTAATCCCTCAGGTTATTAAGAGAAATCTTAAAATCTTCCTCTTTTAAAATAGGAGAGTCTCTCATTTTCCAAGAGAACTAAAATAGTTCTGAAGACAAAATTTACATTAAATGACCTCTCCAAGTCCCTTCTACCTCTGGAATTCTATGAGGGCTACTCTACTGTTTAACTGCTATTGCTACAATATGACTACTGGAAAGCAGAAATACATAAAGTCCACATACCCTCCCTTTCACTAGAAAGCATCCTTTCGTCTATATCCCTTTGAAGCAGAGAAACTCAAAGGATTCAGAGTATCAAAGATTTGTATTTTTCATTCTTATTTCCACCATAGTTTTGGGCCAGGTCATCTTCTTTTTCAAGATGTTTGCCCCATTTTAGCAATGCAAGGAAGAAGAGAAGATGTAGAGCCAAAATGGCAATGACAGCTGACCACCTATGGTGGCTCACTTACCTACACAGGGTTTTCCAAAACGGAAAGTAAATGGTCACTCCCAATTGTCAGATTTCCATAGCCATCCACATTTAAAATATTCATATTTTGCTAAGCATTTTTAAAAACTGTCATTTTTAAGTACTTAAAATGCAACGTTTAAGCATGTAAAGTAAAATAACACAGTCATAGCAAAGAACTTTATGGTAAGTTCTGTAGAAAAGAATTCTGTATTATGAATAACAACAGCATCAACTAGTTAAGATTGCTAAAATTTAGGTGTACAGGTAATCAATCTGCAATGATATTTACATTGTCTCATACTGCGTTAAAGATATAATCTTAACACAAGTATGAAGATGGAGAATAGGTTAGTGGTTGCCAGGGATTAGGGACGAAAAGTTGGAGGGGCACAATCATAATGGGGTAAACTGACAGAATTCCCTCATGGTGATGGAACTGATTTCTATCTAGTTTATGTTGGTCATTACACAAAATGTATGTATATGATAAAAGTGCACAAAACTACACACATACAGTGAGTGCACGTAGAAACTGGTGGTAAAATCTAAATAAGGTCTGTAGTCCAGTTACTAGTACTGTACTGATGTCATTCTCCCGATTTAAAACTGCACTACTGTTATATAAAATGTTACTATTAGGGGGAATGGGGGAAGAGTACATAGGACCATTCTTCTGAAACTAACTGCCAGTCTATTTATTTCATAATGGAGAATTATTTAAAAATAGAATCATCTTACATACGAATTCAGCAACTTTCTAAACTGTGATTTTTTGTGTGTGTATTTTAACATTTTACAATGCCTATTATTCAGTCCTACACAGAATATTGAAGTTTTTAAAAACAAAAAAAAACACTTCCTCTGACCCTGAAAACCCTACAATTGCATATGAGTTGGATTATAGTTTTACTAAATTTTTTATATTACCCTTTTTAGCTTTTTACACCATGCTGCCTCTCTTAGATCCTCTGACATGAAAAAAATATTTTCAAAAGTATCAAAAGCCAAAAGTATCAACTATTTTCTTTCTCTTATATGCATCTAAAAATGTATTCCATGGAACCTAAGGACTTAGGGGCAAAAAGAATGTCTATGAACTCTCCTCACATCTAAGTATAGCAGAACCTTTCCTGGAGTAATTCATTTTTCTTCTTTTTATGACCAGCTTTTCCTGCCTGTCACTACTTGCAGTAAACATCTATTGTCATAGCTCCTCAGACTTTTTTAAAACCTGCAAACACATTGTTTACTCTGCTGATAAAACAGTGTTTCTCTAGCTCCCTCCAAACTTTATAGTCTATCAAAAAGACAGGCAACATCAATTACTGCAACCAATATGTGATACCAACAAGAACTTTGGACAATAACCAGTTTCTAATGGATTTTGGTTTCCTGGTTGTATTTCAAAACAACACATCAGAGAAGTACATTTTGTTATTTATAATAAAGTCAATCTTTGAAAAAAAATTTAATATATATTTTTGTTACATAATTTTCAATATTCCTGAAATAAAATTTAAATGCAGCACCTTGTGCCAAGAAGATTTATCTTATGCCATTCTATTTTCAACACTGTTTTGAGAAGCATCTTACATTACTTATATAACTGTCCATGATGATGCCTTAAATTACTATTAACTTTGACCTACCAAAAATTCGTTTTTGTTCAAATATTTAAACATGAATGCATGCAAGAATTCTAAAAATGAGATGTGACCCTATTTCATATATAAGCAGGAGAGATTAAAGCAATTCACTAACCTCATTAATCAGGAACTGGAGCTGGATTACTGCAGCTCCACTGTCATGTTGGCAATAACATTCTACTCCTGGACGACCAAAGCTGTCATTAACTTCATTAAGGAGTTTATGGTGTGTGTGGGCTTTTTATAGCAATTGATAAGCTATATAAATAGACTCAAAGATTCCAATAACCTGATATTCAATACAGCATATCAACTGAGGTCGAGATATAGAGTTAGGTTTATTACACATCAATCTGATCAGCTAGTTTCTATGGATAATCAGAAGTCTCAGACTCCAGGTGTAAAAGAAATAAGACAACTGTCCCTTTTAGGAAAAAAAAGTGTTAAAAACAGCAATATACAGAACCAAGCTAAATATGTTCAATTTACTTTACTGTGGCCCAAGTCTTCTTTTTTCACTTAAAATAAAAAGAGGAAAAAAGCAGTTGATCTGTGGAACATCCTATTTTGCCCAAGTCAACAAACAAATCTGAAAAGTAGACAAATATTATTTTGGAGTATTGTTTTTAGAACCAATAATCTTTTTTACTGCATTTTTTATTCTGTAGTGTCATTTTTAAATAGTGTAAGCTAAAAATATAATAAAAAACCACATAACTAAGTTTATACTTGTAGCATGTCATATCACCAGTAAATATATCAGTCTTTTACAATATGCTTTAATAGAGTAATAAGCAAAAATTTATTAACTTGCATATAAAGATATAGGAAATGCATGGCATTTTCTATGTGTTGGGCATTATTTCAAACATGTTATATATTAACTCATTTAATAATCACAATCATGATGAATATATAGTTTCGCCATATAAACAGATAAGGAAACTGAAGAACAGAGAAATTACTGTGCCCCAAGTCACATGACTAGAAGGTATGAATAAGCATTATAGCTCCAGACTCCATACACTTAATTAATATGGTATGCTGAGTAAAGAACAAAACAAACGAAATCCAAACATAGAACTTATTATGTGCCAGGCATTGTTATATGCCTTTTACTTTCATAAACTTGAAGTCATTTTAACACACTACTACACTGATTTACTTGACATTGAGTTAATATATATTAACTGAAAATAAAGTTAAATCTAAAAATAAAATTTGATGGGGTTTAATAAAATTATAGCCCTCTTTATACAAATTCACATTCAAGTGTATAGACTACTTTTATATTCTATTAATACATGCCCTAGGATTCTTAATTAAAAATAATTGCACCAAAGCTTAAATTCCTATTTTCTATATACTTTTTCCTTTTGATTTCTAGAAATCTTCGTAGGTGGTATTTATTTTCAATGGATTTTTTTTTCATTTCATTACTGGCAACTAACTCTTCTATTATTTTATAAATGTATAGACTATGTGAGCATGTTTAGCTTATAGTATCCAACTTTTTAAACACCCCAATTTTTTATTATTACTATTATTATTGCCTTCAGAAATGGTATTTTTGCTACATCAATTGCCCAAACACAACTACATGAAGCTAGATTTCAAATTACTACTGTTGGCACTTGGTAGTGCCAAATCACACCCTGGTAGGCTACAGAAAGAGATCTCTATCTCTGTTCATCCATTTCTTTTGTCAGATGACAGCAAAGACCTTGTCCTTTTAGTCAATATTTCTAATTTATAAGTAATTCTAAGAAATCACTCATTTCTAAGTAATTCTAATATTTTCAGTTAAATTATTCTTTCTGGAACCAATTAGCAGATTCTATAGTCCTAGTTAACATGAATGGAGTAAAATTTCTCTTATCTAAACAGATCAAGATTAAGTAAATAAAAAAAGTGAGCTACTGTAGAGAATCATAACAATTCTACTGACCTTATTTTTTTCATAAACCATACACAATTTTGCTAACCTTGTGATACTAGCTAAAGATACTTTTTTAAGTATGGATCTATTACAGTTAGGGTTCAGAATCAGTTTACATATTACTAAAGTGAATTACTTGAGTATAATATTAAGTACAACAGGCATAAGCAGATTTCGGAATAGACAAAACTGATTCTTGATAAGTAAAGAACATGCAAATAGCTTTACTAATTTGGGCCTCCTGGGAAATAGCCTACTAGTCTTGAAAATTCCATGCCCTGGGCATCTATCAATATTTTATTCATAGAGAATGAAAAGTGTCTAAATCCAGGAAGTCAGTTACATGGAGATCAAGAAAGATTTTATTCTTACTCTATGTGACACTATCTCAGACAAAACTGTACTTTTTATGACATTACAATTGTCATTTTACTTCTAGCTAAGATGATATATACACTTTTTAATAATAAGAACCACTTACTGAGTATCTACTAAGTTTTAGCCACTGTGTCTTAAATCCTCAAGGTAACTCTGAAAGGTTATCATCCATATTTTATAGATGATAATTCTGAGGCTCAGAGAAGCGGTTTTTTTTTTGGTTGAGGTTACTACTTATTTCTTTCCCTTTTCCTTTGGGTAGGGTAGTACTATGCTGCAGCCAGCCCTGAAGGGTACTACCACTAAAAAGCCCTATGGACTGGGAGGACAATTCATAAAAAACCATTACTCCGTAATAACAGAAAGCTTAAAATCAGATTGTAAGGAATGGATATTGTTTAAGTATAATTAAGAGATGTTAGTGTGGAAAAGGACATAGTTTTGGAGCAAGCAGTTCTCAATCCTGGTAGTGTGGCAGAATTCTGGCTCTACTGCAAATTGACTAAACCCAGAGTGAGAAGAAGCCCAAGTGTACTTTTTGCTGTTGTTATTGTTTAGGGGGCCACAGGAATATCTGAGGGTGTGACGAGAATTTAGACGTCTAGTTTTAAGACAGTCCATATGCCAGCTCCTTAATTAGTTGCTGTGACCTGAGCAGAGTTATTACAGCTCTCAATTTTCTCTATAAAATGTAGATACCTATCCAGTGTAGCCTGCAGAATGGTGGTGAGAATTAAAACTATATACAGTGTACTACACAAATGACGGCTATTATTATTATTTAACGGAATGTATTTATTACTTTAACAAGAACTAAAGTTACAGTGAACGTATCGTAATTAAGAAAATGTCAACTCTGAATATATTAGATCACAAAAGAGCATGCCATAGATGCAAATATTCATACCCTTTCATACCTGTAATGATCATTGCTTCCTGCACACATGGTTCTCCTAATATTGTCATTACTGAGTGTTAACAGTTGTATTAAAAATGGTCAATCATTATAATAAAGACCTGCCTGATAAATTATTCATTTATTGTGGCTATGTTCAAAATTCAGTGAGAAAATAAAGCATCTGAAATTAAAATGAAAAAACCCAAAAGGAAATAAAATTACATATTGAATAATTCTGTCAAGATATTTATTAAATGCAGAAATATTTATTCATTAATCTGATGTCTACTCCTCTACATACGGATGAATCAATTGTAAGGCAAAGACAAACTATGAGGCTACATTATTTCTTGGTGTCAATTTATCTTACTTTCTAATTCTGAACTCCAACGTATTCTTTTTAAAATGTTATAATCTTCCTATCTTAGATAACTTTAGTCTTAATATTTCTACTGTTCACCTATCAAGAGCTATGATGTCTACCTAATCCTACCAGTCATCTTTGTTTCTAGTGTAAACCAACAATTTCTCTGACCCATGACACATGCCAGATACTTCCCGTGCAGCTACACTGATGGTTTTTGTCCAGACAAGTACCACGGTAACTCCTGAAGAGGACCTATAGAAGGCAAAGGCTGTTTGGTTAGGAGCAGAGTCTTTAATGCAAGTCCTTGAATTTAGACATGATCTTTTGGGTAAGTAGACATTTGGTCCTGTCCAAAACGAACATAACACATTAGCCCATAAGACATTTGATGCATTCCAAAAGGCCTTTGACATTTGGTCATATTTAGTCCTGTCCAAAACATACATGGAGACAATTGGTCCATGCCATAAGGTCTCTGATATTAGTCCTTTCCAAAATCGTTTGGCATAGACCAAGTATGTTCCTGGACATTTTGGATAGGACCAAATATCAAGGACCTTTTGGCATGGACCAAATGTCTCACAAATGTTTTGGACAGAAATAAATGTCCTTCAAGGAGTCCTCTAAGTAAGAGGACAAGAGAAAAAGAAATATTTAAGAGAACAAAAAACACATTAAATTAGCAACTAATGAAGAATAATCAGGAAGAGATATGCAAGACAGATAAGCAGAAACAAAGACTAGAGCCAGTAAAATCTTTTATTTTATAATGTTGTACCATCAAATTCAAATTCAAAATAAGCATTCATCCAATTGCCTAAATGATTATTATATATTTATATACTTGGTTGGAAAGGGAGGGAGAATGGAGGAATTAGGAGGCTTTTAGTATATTACCATCAACATCATAGCAGTTAAGATTTACTGAATACTTAATATGTGTCAAGCACCACATACTACCTCATGAAAATACCTTATTATAAGTTCTGTTTTTATAAATAAGTAAACTTAGATACAACAAAGTTAAATAATTTGCCTGAAGCCATACAACTAGTTAGTAAGGAAGATGGGGTTTGAACTCAGACAATCTTAACTCCAGAGCACACACAGACACAACATAAATCATCAAGCCTCAATGACCCAAAAAGAAAGAGTCAACTTTCACATGTAAACATAACTTTCTGACTTATTTTCAGTCATTTTAAAACTGGAGTATAACATAAAGGAAACACTTATAATCAATATTACTAAAGTCAGATTAGTCTAAATCAACAAACTAGATCAAACATAAATTTGGGTAGCAAGTAAACATCATAAAACCAATTAGGCATAAAACATACTAACCAAAAATTTTTTCTCGAGACTCATTTTTCATGTTAGTTGATGGTAGTAAATACCTACTTTAATAACAAAGCACTATGACCAAGTAGAAAAAGCAAAAGGCTGGAGTTCTGTATTCTAATTCTAGTTGAAGTTGAGATAGCCTCCTTACAAATGTCACCATGTGCAAAATGATGAACCAACCAACATTTTAGAGACTAAAGCTTTTTGAGAGGAACAGTTCTTAGCAAAGTTAAATAAGATATTAAAAAAAAAAACTCTGCCTTCAAAAAACTCAAAGAATCAAACACTAGTAGAGAAAAGGACAAAAAACACATCATCATCTCAACAGACACAGAAAAAGCCTTTGATAAAATCCAGCACTCTTTCATGCTAAAGCACTCAATGAGAAGGGATCTTCTTCAGCCTGACAAAGAGCATGTATAAAAAACTCACAGTTAACATTACACTTAATGCTGAAAGATTGGATGCTTTTGTGCTAAGCTCCAGGAAAAGATAGGATGTCTGCTCTTACCATTTCTATTTAACATTATACAGGATGTTCTAGCCAGAGAAAACAGGTAAGAAAAAGAAATACGAAGTGTCCATACTGGAAAGGGAGAAGTAAAGTAAAATTACCTCTCCATGATCTTGGAGAAGGAAAATTCTAAGATTTAGAATAAACCAAAAAATCCATTAAAAAACACTATCAGTATGAATAAATGAGGTCAACAGGGTTGTACAACATAAGATCGATATACAAAAATCAATTGTACTATATACCGGCAATAAACAATCTAAATTGAAATTAAGAAAACAATTCCATTTACAATAATATCACAAATAATATGAGACTTAGGAATAAATTTATCCAAACAAATGCAAGATTTGTACACTGAAAACTACAAAACATTGTTGAAACAACATCTAAGTAAATAGAAAGACATCGCAGACTCATGAAACAGAAGACTTAATATTGTGAAGATGGCAATATTCACCAAACTGATCTACAAAATTAACATTAATCTCTATCAGAATCCCAGCTGTTAGGAGAAACTGACAAGCTGACCCTGAAATTCGTACGGAAATGCAAGGGACCCAGAACAGCAAAATAATCTTGACAAAGAACAAAAGTGAAGGACTCACACTTTCCCAATTTCAAAACTTACTACAGTGTTACAGTAATCAAGAAAGTGTGGTATTAGCATAAGGGTAGATATATATAGGTCAATGGAATGAACTAGGAGTCCAGAAATAAACATTCATGACAACTGACTTTGATAAGGATGTCAAGACACTTTGATGGAGAAAGAACAGTCGTTTCAACAAATGACGCTGGGACAACTGGATATCCATGTGAAAAAGAATGAATCTGGATTCCTATCTCACAATACTAGCTCAAACACTAGATCAAAATGGAACAGAGACTTAAATGTAAGAGTTAAAATGATAAAACTCTTAGAGGAAAACATATGAGTAAATCATCGTGACCTCAGTTAAGGTCATAGTTTCTTAGATGTAACACCAAAAGCACAGGGCACGTAAGAATAGATAAACTGGACTTCATCAAAATTAAAAACATTTGTGCTTCAAAGGACACCATCAAGAAAGTGAAAAGACAACCTAGAGAATGGGAAAAAAATATCTGTGAATCATTTATCTGATAAGGATTTAATATCCAGAACATACAAAGGGCTTTTACAACTGAACAAAAGGACAATCCAATTTAAAAATGGGGAAAGGAAATGAATAGACATTTCCCAAAAGCAGATTTGCTAACAGCCAAAATACACATGAGAAGATGCTCAACATCATTAGTCATTAGGAAAATGCAAATCAAAACCACGATGAAACATCACTTTACACCCTCTAATATAGCTGTAATAAAAAAGACAATAACAAGGGTTGGTGAAGATGGAGAGAAATTAGAACCCTCCATGTTACAGAGAGTTAACATATGACGCAGCAATTCCACTCCTAGGGATATAAAAAGAGAAACGAAAACATACATATACACAAAACTACACAAATGTCCACAGCAGCATTGTTCGAAACAGCCAAAAAAGAAGAGAATCCAAATGTCCATCAACTGATCAGATAAATAACATGTGATATACTTATACAATGGAATATTCAGCCATAAAAAAGGAATACTAATACATGCTACAATTTGCATAAACCTTAAAAACATCCCGCTAAGTAAAAGAAGCCAGTCATAAAAGACTACATATTATATGATTCTATTTATATAAAATGTCCTGAATAGACGAATATATAGAATAGAAAGTAGACAAGTAAATGTGAAGGACTGGGTGGAGAGGGTAATGGGGAGGGACTGCTAATGGGTATAAAGTTTCTTACTGTGGTAATGAAAATGCTCTGAAATTTTAAAAGTGCTGATGACTGTATAACTCTATTTTTATGGTATATAAAAATATTTCAATAAAACTGATATAAAAAAGAATCAGCTTGAATGAATGATAATATAAACAGGCAAAAGTAGACGACTATGAATTTAGGGCAAAAATGATTGTCGTTATTAAGGAAACAAAACATATTCTTTAATATAATTTAAGTTACCTTTTATCTGAGATTTTAAAATATCTTTCACAAGCAATGAATGAACTTAACTACTTAGAACCTAAGTGAAATGCAGAGGTAAGCAGACAATACAAGATTGGAGTTTAGTATTTTTGCAATTAAGCTCTTTATTTCCTTCTGTCCTGCACCCAATTTAAAAAAAAAAAATTTGTATGGCCTTTGGAAATGTGTGCTTCCTGAAGAAGATAGTGGTGAGCTGGCAAAGCCGAAGATCAGTTTTCCAGAGACAGCAGAAGAGGAGCTAGAAGAAATTGCTTCAGAGAATTCAGATTCCATCTATAGCTCAACTCCTGAAGTTAAGGCCTGAGCCTCTGGCAGATCCTACACATAGTGTATAACTTATGGACTAAAACAAGCAAGCAGAGAGAAGCATCAGCCTCCACAGTTACTCTCTGCTTATGGCAAAGATGAGCAGTAAATAATGAGGAAAATGAATTAGCTCCAGTGCTGGAACTAACCAACTTAGAGGTGGAAACTGTAAGTGAAAATGCAGGACTATCAGCTGAAGGCAGATGGAGATACACCTTGTAGAATGATGACTTGTTGTCTTTTTAATGAATGTGTGCAAGCCAACATCCAGTTTCTCTTATTACAGTTAGATTTCTTGTGGCTGTTAATGATATTATGAAGAAAGAAAATATAGTGGCCTATTTTTCTGATTTTCCCTTGAAAAAAATTTATTTTGTTCAAGATTTAAACACAGAGTATTCAACAGACAAGAAGCAAAGAAAATGCAGTGTTCTCTTAAACAAGTAGAACTTCAATCATATAAAGAAATAGTTTGGTTTCAAAAACACATGTAAGTAAAATTCCAAGAAAAATATCTTTTACTTCATAAATTAGATCATTTATATTCCACCAAATAGTTTAAAACATACATTAATCAGTAAAATATACTGATGAAAAATTTTCAGGAAATTCCAATTAAAAAATATAATGCATTAAAAAGTAGTGGAAAAAAATGCCTTACTTCAAGAGTAAGCTGAAAAAATATCCTTGCTGTTCCTCTGTCTTAAGAACTTATTTAAAAAAACTACAGCCAAGAGATAAAGAACTTGAAAAATGTAAGAAAAAAATGCAATATAAAGGATTGTTTTAGGAGAAGTAACATTTAACAATAGAAAAAAGAAAAATAAGAAAAATGTTATCAAAAATAACAGAAAAAATGTTTTACTCGGTTTCTAAAAAACACATCTTGGGATGGAAGTACCCAGAATAATAAATAAGACCCACACCTAAATACACCACCATAAAATCTTACCACATACACACTTAAAAAGAAGATCCTATATGCTACCAGGAAAAAAAAATTACCACTTGGATGGCAATAATAACTGACAAACCAATGAGGAAACAGAATGGAGCTTCTTGTACTAAAGATTCTTTGTCTCCACATTCCCCATCTCGTAGCTCTTAAAAGGTCAAGATGCAAGCAATAGAATGATATTCCTTAACCATGTCTGCTTAATCCATTCATTTAATTTTCTTAATTGAAAACTTTAATAGGCACTGGGGACATAAATCATAGTCTCTATCTTCAAAAGTCTTAAAGTCTAGCAATAGAAATATAAAAGCAATACAGTAGTTAGATGCACCCAAATAGCGTCCATTTGGTACATAAAAATTTAGCTTCAAAAGAAAAAACATTTCCCAATTATTTTCACAATCAACATTGCATTTGGGCTGTAGCTTGTCTTACACTGTTTTACGTCCATGCTGTTGTTTTGTTTTCCTCCTTGTTTACTATATAGTCATACTGATTTCTGTAGATACTTGTTTCACTCAACAGGGATCATCTGTGCCTAAATTATAGTATTATTTTTGAAAGCCTTCCACACAGGCTACCTAGACTTTCAAGATTCTCAGGTAATAGAACATGGTGATCTTGTCTCTTCACTCAGAGAGCCTGGAACAGTGTTTGGCACATAGTAGGCATTTAATAAATATTTATGAATGAATGAGCTTTTTCACATGTTTATGTCTAGTCATATCCTTTCAGGTAAAATCAGCTCACTTTTCAAAATGTCAGCAAAAAGTATAAGATAATAGAAAGATGTTCCAGTTCTGTCTTTATCAGGGGATTGGACTAGTTTGTCTCTAGGATCCATTATAGCTCTTAAAATTCCATGAATCTATAATTCCAGCCTATTCATTTTATCTTCCAATCATTTGTTAGGTTGGTATTACAATCACAGCAATAGTTTCTCTTATTGCTCATTCTTCCTTTGGGGATTTCTACTGCACTGTCAGCATAGTAGAATAAAAAATAGTAAAAGAAACAGACGATGTGACCCCAGCAAGTGCTAAGTTCTGAGAGTAGAACTCCTAGACAAGTTTCACTGCTGTCACTATCACTGGGCATTATACACATATTTTGGCAATCTCTACTTTTATGAAGAATGTGGTAATATCAAAAGGGGCAAATATTCAGTAAATTATTAAGATTTTTATAGATTATATAGCTTGTCAGAGAATCTGTTCATCAACTTTTGTCAATGACAAAACAGGCAAAGAAAGTACTGGCATTATTTCAGCATCTACAGAAGTGACATTCAATTTTCCAACCTAGAAATGGAAGACTGGAGTACATATAAAATGGAAAGGAACTGGGGAACTTTGATATTCTGTGCAATTTCTAAAATACATTTATATCTTGCAATGTTTAAAAGTAAGATTATGGATACTTAATTTTTTCATGAACTCATAAATGACTAATAAATTATTCCACATTTAACTATATAATATGCTGTGAAAGTAATTATCTTTGAGTAGATAAATACTCTGCTAACAAACCAAAAAAGACTTTTAAGGGTAAACTGTTTCTTTCTGCTGCAGTAAAAATACTAAATCCAAGAGCATTTTAATCCATCAGAAACCCTGAAGATTTCCACTACCTCCTGTTATCACTTCTCTTAGTACATTCTTAGACTTTCAGCACACAGGGTAATTTACACCTCTTTAAGCATTCTAGTAAGCCTTCAAGGTATTTACTCTGAACTGGCTTACTATTCTGTGAATAAAAGGTCAATGGATGATTTTTATTTTTAATGGTCTAAGTCTTGAACCATAATGTAATTACTTTTCAGTTACAAAGTTAAACCTAAACACCACCGTAATGTGGTCAAAGAATATTGATGAGAGCATTCTTACAATGAAAAGAAGGTGAACTTTAGCATTAAGCCAACTCTACCATTTATTC
Source organism: Vicugna pacos (assembly GCF_048564905.1). Taxonomy (NCBI): domain Eukaryota; kingdom Metazoa; phylum Chordata; class Mammalia; order Artiodactyla; family Camelidae; genus Vicugna; species Vicugna pacos. Next base: position 62,515,271 of record NC_132994.1, on the reverse strand, counting down.
TGTGTGAACATAACAAATGACTTGGCATATGAAAGCTTTCATTTCTTTTTTTTTCCATACTGATAATAATAAATGGGGGGGGCAACAAATAAAAGGGACAGTACATCATACGTTTATCCTATTCAAGATAATACAACCTGTTAAAAAATTAAATTTTGGAAGTAGATTACTAGGAGAAGACAAAAGGAAATACGTAAAATGATCTGTGATAACTAGGACAACCAACATGAGCTGTGGTTTTCTCATTTGTGAAATGCTCTGCCTGCCTCCTTCACCTGCAAGTCTGAGACTAGACTTTTCAACCTCCTAATTAGACTCCATGGTCTTTTTTTATTGCTGGTTGTCATGTCCAGTGATACACTGCTAGGAAGAGGAAACACTAATTCAAATCTGGAATTCCAGTTCCTTTCCATCTTCATAAATATTTCGTACATCACAGTTTCACAGCCCTGTCTCCAAAGGCAATGGGATGAAAAGTGTCAACTTACTTCCTCATGGTTATACCAGAAATCTCAAGATGTTACAATTGCTTTAAAATGATATCCCCTCTGCACACACTATGTTGAACATGTTTCTCATCTACCATCTGCCTCACTAGGAATACTGCTATTCTGCCTATTGAACATTTAACCAGTATTTCTCAATTCTGGTTCTACATTATAAGCGTCCTTGGACATTTAAGATTAAAAAAATTACAGATGTCAAACCCCATGCCAGATTCACTGAATCAAAATATCTAGAAAAGAAATCCAAGCACATGTTAGGGCACTGTTTTTTTTGTTTGTTTGTTTGTTTGTTTTCAGCTTCACAAATTATTCTAATATATAGCCATAGTTGAGAAAATCTGGAAATCTTGTGGGCAAAAGCATAATTAGCACTACCACAAAATTAAGTCATATATATGAATAATTAAATAATTTCTTAGACTTTCTTCAGATGGAATAATCATGAATCCCCTTAATATCACATTATAAGTCTTACTTTCTAAACTTCTAAAAACTTATTTCCATCTGAACTAGCTTCTGATCAGTTTGATAGGAATATGCTCAGGATATAAAGGCTTAATAAGTCTTTACTAAAATTTAACATAGTAAAGAACATTTCATTTTTTATTTTATGACCAACGAACGTATTTGCAATATAAAACCTTTGTCAAATAACAAATTATTTTCACTTTTACAGTATAGTACCCCTATTCTATAGTTTCATCTACTTGAAAAACATCAATTGAAAAACCTTTTTTTCAAGATCATTAGTTTGTCACCTATAGAAATTAATAGACTTCCAGTTTTTTCTCCAGCACACAAGAAATTTGGAAGCTGTCATTCCATCCACACTGTTTTGATTACTGTAGCTCTGTAGTATTGTCTGAAGTCTGGAAGGGTTATGCCAGCTTTGTTTTTTGCCTCAGGATTGCTTTGGCAATTCTGGGTCTTTTATGGTTCCATATACATTTTAGGATTATTTGTTCTACTTCTATGAAAAGTGTCATGGGTAATTTGATAGGGATCACATTAAATATGTAGATTGCTTCAGGTGGCCATTTTAACAATATTAATTATTCCAACAGAAGAGCATGGGATGTTTTTCCATTTCGTTGAATCATTTTCAATTTCCTTTATCAATTTTTTATAGTTCTCAGCAAATTAAGTCTCATCTCCTTGGTCAGGTATATTCCTTTTGATTCAATTTTAAAAGGGTTTTTTGTTTTTTGTTTTTTAACTTTCCTTTTCTGATATGTCATTGTTAGTGTCAAGAAATGCAACAGATTTCTGTATGTTAATCTTGTATCTTGCTACCTTGCTGAATTCATAGATCAGTCCTAGTAGTTTGTGTGGAGTTTTTAATATTGAAAACCCTAAACTATGGACTTTGGAGGATGATGTGTCAAAGTAGGTTTATCAATTGTAACAAACAAACCACTCTAGTGTGGGATGCTGATAACGGGGGAGGCTGTACTGAGTGGAAACAGGGGTATATGAGAAATCTGTGTACTCTCTACTCAATTTTGCTGTGAAGCCAAAACTGCTCTAAAAAGTAAAGCCTATCTAAAAAATTAACATTAAAAAATGATGACTATACTTCAATAAAAAAATGAAGCTAGCCACAGCCTCATGATTATAAGGGTAGACAGATTTAATTTTTACTGCTGACTCACAATTCTAACATTCTGCTAGTCTGCTATTTAAGCAAAACTATAACGTGTACTATTTCTACAGTAAAAATTGAACAATGCTAAAATTAACCATGGAAGATGCATCCGTCAACATTTAAAACTGCTTTAACCCAACACAATTAATAACAGTAAATGTCTAATGGTAGAAAAATTATGTTAGTCAACTGCCTTCTCTTCATGTGAGTGAAACAACACCAAAACAAAGTAACTGACTAGACTAAAATATAATTATAGCATTAACTGAACTGAAATAGACTTCTAGTTACATCTTCCATTATTATTTTGAATTAAGAATTTTTATTATTTTGAACAAAGTAGTTGAAAAATATTCTTATTATTTACTGTTTTGGAGTTGGGATCGTCTGTAAAGGCGTCAAAATGAATTATACTTATTATCACAGGCAAGTCTTTAGAATGGCTTTTGATACATAAATATACATTTAAATGAACCACCTGCTCACTCATCTGTGAAACAGTCATAAATAACAGTGGTCTGGGCTAAAGAAACAAGAAGGAACACACACTCTCACAATCAAGTAAAAACATTATCTTTTATCTCAGCATCCATTCTCAGATGCTTAATGGCTAAGTTCTTTTCTCAAGTATGGCAAACTAAATTTTAAAAGAAAAATAAAACACATTATGAAAAACGAAGTACAAAGACTGAATGGATGGAAAATCTGTTTCAACACTTTTTCCCCTTTCAAAAGACAAAAAAGAAAAAATACACAAAAGGAAAGCAATTTGGCAGAAAGTACTGCACTAGCTGATGCCATAGATTTATAGTCACCTTTGGCAGAATACTGCTGTGAAAAGGCAAGGGTACTGCTATTACAAGAAAAGATTATGTACTTGCAAGAAAGGGTAGGATTAATCACTCTTCAACAGACAAACAACCTCACAGGAAAAGATTCAAAAGTTCTAGATAGCACTTATTGAAAGGGAAACAATGAAAAGGTATTATAAAGATATCCCTAATTAAAAAAAAACCCTTATTATTTAGAAACTACCATATAATTTTTCAGACTATATTTTTTTTGCAAATAACACATGTGTTTAGCAAACCCTAATTTTCAAATGAAGCTTATAATAAAACCAAAAATGTCTGGTATTTTTTAGTTAAAAACTTTTGCATTCTCCTCTATTTTAAGGGAATGTTATTCTAGATCAATGCACATTTTTAAATTATAGCAGCAATAAAGCAAATTTGCTCAGCATGTCATCATTTCATTATTTGTCTTATATAACAACTTCCAAAAGAAGAAATGAATCTTAAGTAGTTGGAGAAATGAATCTTAAGTAGAAATTAGCCTTATTTACTGAATAAAATTATATTTACTGCTACCAAAAAATGATGTAAACAGTGAGCAACTATAAAGATTTTTCAGAGTAGATATAATTCCAGTCTTCAATTAAAGCACTATGTACATTCTTTCCAAGAAGGTGCATGCAATGTATCTGACTCTTAAAGAAGGTAACCATGCACCTAAATTTGCTTTGAAGAGCTTTAGGTTTTTTTGTTGTTGTTAATACATTTCTCAAGTTGTTTTCTTCCACAAGTGAAAATGAGTCATTTTTAATCAAAATTTGCAGACATCTAAGAAATCACAGTATTTTAATAAAATGCTCACACTCACTTTTATTTTTAAAAGTAAATGTTCTATATATCTTTATATAATATTAATGAAAATATTAGGAAAAAGTTACAAATGCCAATATATTTTAAATTAAAATTAGAAAGGTCTCAAACAAGTTGAACATTTCAGTAGCGGACCTGATCACTAAACTGTCCCCAAAGGATACCTAATTAGTCATCTTCATTACCATACTAATTATAATTTACCAGAAGAATAATGCATCTTTCACAGAATCAAAGAAATACTTATGAAAATAATTTAACTTGGTATATAGCAGTACCATGTATCATTGCTTCTTTCTTAAAATATTTTTCTACTTATAACTAAAAGATTAAATTTAAACTAATATGCAAGTATAATTTATGAAACTTAACTATAAAAATGTCAATAGTAATTCCTTCCTGAGCATTCCTCTCCAATTTAAAAGCAAGGCAGCCTAATAAACTAAAACAGGGATTGGCAAATTTTAGCTTGTGGGCTGAATCCAGCCCACTGACTGATTTTATAAATAAAGTTATACTGAAACACATGAACACGCTTCTCTTTACATATTCCCTATTGCTGCTTTGGTGCTACATTGGCAGAGTTGAGAAGTTGTGTCAGAGACGATAAAGCCATAATATTTACTGTCTTTCTCTTTACAGAAGAAGTTTGCTGGATCCTGAAAGATTCAGATCTTCATTACTTTAATCGTATGAGTGCATGTATACACACACACACACACACACACATTTCTCCATATAATTTTTAGTAGAGAACATACTAAGTTGATCATTTAATAATCTGTATGTTCAATAGCAAAGACATGGAAGCAACCTACATGTCCATTGACAGATGACTGGATAAAGAAAATGTGGTATATATACATAATGGAATGCTACCCAGCCATTAAAAAGAATAATGCCATTTGCGGCAACATGGATGGACCTGGAGATCATCATACCAAGTGAAGTAAGCCAGAAAGAAAGAAAAATACCACATGATATCACTTAAAAAAAAAAAACACGACACAAATCAACTTATTTACAAAACAAAGACAGACTTATAGACATAGAAAACAAACTTCTGGTTACCAGGGGGAAAAGGGAGTAGGGAGGGGTAAATTGGGAGTTCAGTATTGTAGATACTAACTACTACATACAAAATAGATTTGTATACCACAGGGAAATTCAATACCTTGTAATGGCCTATAATGAAAAATATGAAAAGGAATATATATATAACATATATATAAATGAATACATACATACAAATACATACATATAAATGAATCACTATGCTGTATACCAGAAATTAACACAACATTGTAAATTGACTATACTTCAATTAAAAAAAAAAACAAAACTAGGGCACAAGCCCATTTGTAAAATATTAGGATTATGGAAATGACTTTTAAACTACTGTCTGGCTTTTCAAAACTTAGTTCTCTGAGTTATGCTACTGAAAAACTCTGCTGTTTTAATGATTAGCTCAAATAATATATAAAGGTATCTTATTATCCTTTTAAAGTATTAAATTTTTGGGCATAAAAATAATCTGTATGTTCCTTCTGTTTTGATTTTACAACTGTATACAGACCACTATCCAAATTCTACACTCTCGATAAGGCAGAGGATACTGGTTGATTCTGCTGTGCACTTTGGACTCTACTGCATCTTCTCATATGCTGTGACATTTCTGACAGTTTTTACTTTAAAACAAAAATATCACTCAATATTATAGCTATAATTTCCAAAAGGTCTAGTTTTAGGCATTTAATGACTATGTGATATTATGTATAAAGGATGGTAATGTAGAAATTTAGACTTTAAATGTTGAATTAAGAAAAAGATACCTCTGTGGGTGGAAGTAGGGATGGAATTAAACCAAAACCACATCACAAAGACAAAGGCACTGAGCTTTACAGATAAGAATTATTTGAACAGGGAAGAAAAGTATTCTAGACTTAAGGAATCACTAAAAACATAGCCCACTGTGGAACACTTGAGTAGTAAGGAGTAAACTGTGTCAATGATTCTTTCCCCTATGCACCCTGTCCCCCATATTTTACCCACAGCCTAAAATTAAAAACAGAGCTAGTGTCAAAATTTTATTTAAAATGAAATAAAAAAGAATGAGAGATTAAAGCAATTGGGATTGCTAAATCTGAGATGACTTTACTATTTAAATTCTTCAAAAATGTTAAAAATTGTAATAATGATATACGGACGATAACTAGTCTTTCTTCTTCAGTGTTGCAAATAAAAATTAGAAATGGATTCAAATTAAAGTACAAGATATACAGAAGCCTGAACATCTTTATAGGAAAAAGTTTGAGTAATGAAATTGGAAGGTGCTATTTCTTCTCCTTAGAATGACTTACATCACATGTGACTGAGGGAAGGGAGATGTATCAAATACCTCTTGATCGTCCTTTATGACTATAGTTTTACGAATTCTTAACAATTTATTTCATAAAAATCAAATCACCAGTCACTTCGTTTTGCTTCCCAAGAAATTTTATAGAGTTCTATTATGTTTGATAAAAGGCATTCAAATACAAAGGTAATATATAGTAAAACGTCCTTTTCTCTGTATCATTCTGCTATAGTCTTAAACAGACATGTTTAGTTCAAACCAAAAACATTTCATTCATCTGCAATCCCACGATACTGAGTATACTTTATGATGATGATAATCAGGACAGGAAATTCTCCTTTAAATATTATAAAACAGACCAATGCTGACATTCAGATTGTTAATTTCCGACTCATAAATAAGGTGTACCTTCCAATGCAAGAAGGTAAAGTCTAATGGAGACAATCAAAGCATAACTTTTATTTAGATACTCACCCCACAGTCCACTTATTTACATGTACATCACCAGTTATTACCATTCCAAGTTACTACATAATGACCAAATTTACTACCCAAATTACATACCAGCAAGTCAATGAAATTAGTCTCTATATTGAATTTCTTATATAAAAATTAATAGAATCACATGATTAGGAACCCAGGATTATTTTAAAGTAATTTCATTTTAATTTTATACCCTGACCATTAACACCCAAGAAAGAAAAGTAAACTTTGTTAATTGAATTTAAAAATGCCCCCAAGTGTCCTATGTCATAATGAGATCTTCCCTATTATACAAAGAAAAAGCAACTACCGTCTTAGTATTCAATGTAAGCTGCTGTTTCAACAGTAAGAAAAGTATGTTTCACATGCTTTTTCCTGATCCCTTGTGTAAACAAAGGATTATACCTATACATGTACTGACTAGACTTACGAGTGCAGTCAACGGGTACAAAGTAAAGGGGCCCACAACTGAGACTGAGTCCAATACTTTATCCTTTTTAACAGGTACTCAGAACAATGAATCGGAAGACCACTCTGGACAGAGATGGTTCAGAGCCTGCCCAAATCCTCTGCAGGGGAGAAAAAAATTCTAGATTCTAGAGCTGGAAGGACTCTTGGAAATCACACATCCCAATTTCCTCATTTTACAGAAAAAGAAACTAAAGCCCAGAGATTTTAGTTGGCTTATCCAAAATTAGTCTGAAGACTAGAACACAAATCTTTTAATGATAAGGTAATACTCCTAAAATTCCTTTACCTTTACCTTTAGGATGGCAAAGTGAGATTATAATTTTAAAGCAAATTATACTTTAAAAAAAAAAGTAAAGAAAGAGAATACCAAGCAGAAATAAAAACCATCTTCTTGAATGCAGAAAGGCTTACCAAGCACAGATTTGACTCCTCAATAATTAACATATATCCCTTTTCATTTCCATTCAGATTCTATCATACTTTGTTTCCCTCCACAAGAAATTCACTGCAAAATAACTGCTTCCTTGCATACACTGTTTCTGGTAGTTTCTAAAGAAAATGCGCCTATTCTTGCCGCAGCAGTAATCCATGCTGAGGATCACAACCTATAGCTGACACGGTACTCATTCTTCCTTTTATACAAAGTCCTCTTTAATGAAGAGATAAGAGCTGAGAAGTTGAAGTATTTCAAAGTCCTTGTTTCCCCCTTACAGCTCAAATTCTGAATGAATAGAATTCTATGAACAAAAAGGATGACGGGGGAGAAGAGAAATAAAAATTTGGCTAAATTCTAAACTGTTTCACTTTTAACTACTTTGAACATAAATCTATTTCCAAATCTTTTTTCTAATATTTTAATTATGTTTCATAAAATAAAATCAATAAGTAGCAAGTCAAACATTCTAATGCTATCTTATAAGTCATTAATCATTTATCACTTCTGTATGTGTCATACTTTCACATATATTGTCTTCTCACACCTAAATAGCAATCTTGCAAACTTGTGGTTGAAAGAACACAACCATTTCAAAGAAGACAAAGATAGTACTTTTCAAGACCTTTCTTCGAAAACTGCATCAGCAACAAAAATAAATGAAATTAAGGCCTTCCTCACAGTGCCTGGGACCTAGTTGCTTCTCAGCAAGTATTTGCTAAAATAAATGAAGGACTTGAAAATTAAAACCACAGAAAAGCTCTCATTACTTTTAATACTATCATATTAAATAGTCCCAAAACAGTCCTTGCATGGTCTTAAAAACTGCACATATACATTATTGCATTTAATCCTGATGTGCACTTCATGAGCTAGGTAGGGTTATTACTCCTATTTAACTGGTGAAGAACAAAGTAGGACAAAGTGTAGTGGTTCTCAGCCAGGAGCACCTGGAAGCATGTGAAGACATTTGGGTTGCCACACCGACAGCAGAGGCAACCCTGGCATTTAGTTAAGTGAGAGTCAGGGATATTAAATAGTCTGCAATGTGCTAGACAAACCAACAGAATTATCCAGCCCAAAATGCTAGCACTACTACGAGACACTAACCAAGGATAAACAGACAAAGCCAAACAGCTAACAGTGACTTTAAACTAGTTCAATTCAGTAACAAAATCGAGGTAATCACCAAGGACCAACACAAAGGAAATCAAATATAAAAGCATATCATGCTCTTAAGCTCATATAAATCTAGCCTACCTTCTCAAAACAGCAATAGGATAAAAGTAAAAGATAGCATTAATTTCACACTCAACATTACTCTGACACATTCTTCATCAAGTTTTCCATTTGTCTTGTAATTTCCTCAGTGCAATATCTGCTAAATTTTATCATCTTTAGTGACTCCAAGATTTGACACATAGCAGTCATCAGATCCTCCTCCAGTTCCCATTCCACTACTGCTGCTCTGAGTCCTCTTTACTACCCATATGGATTAATAATCACATACTAAGGTTCCCTTGGTCTGTTCTTTTCACCCATGATACCACTGCCCTATAAGATATCCTAAAAATCACACTGTCTTCTAGTCAGCATACCTCCTTATATAACTACAATGATTTCTCACTGAATAACACACAGATGACTGAGGTTAACATTCAAGGTTTTCAAATAACTGGCTCCTTATTTTTCCCCCACAACTCAACTAGGACCAGTTTCAACCAATCTCTTTAGTATTCCTCTAAACTACCATAATTCCTTTTTCTCTACTTTTCCCCACACTGCTTGCCTATATAATTTTCCCACTCCCTTTTCCCTGCCATTCGGAATCCTCATCTACTAACATGCAGAAATGTCATCAAATGCAACAAATTTGCCTGTAATCTGACTTTACGTTATGTCAGTGGACCCCTAAATAATTCTAACTCCAATTACATTTAACTAATTCTAGTCCTTTAGTTAGATTGGAAACTTTTTGAAGGTAAGAATCGTATTTTTATTTATTTTGCATACTCACCTAGAACTATATATAACTACTTAGAATCATAGAGCTACTTCTTGAGGAAGTCATCTAATACAACACCTTCATTTTAAAAGAAAAAAACTAACTCAAGGACACAATTCTTTAGTGGCAAGACACAAACAAGAAATCAGCCCATAATTTATAATCTCATGTTAACACTTAACGAGTGCTTGTTAAATGAACTCCAAGGTACAAAAATCATTTCATAAGCCTGCAGCCAGCAACATTACACTGCAATTTAAATGCAAGTCCATAGTTTACCAAAGCAGAGACTGCCTACTATACTGTATTTTCCACAAGTCAGAAAGACAATAAATGAGGTCCTTTGATAATAATTTTGGTATTTAAAAACTCAAACTTTTACAAAACTTCAGTAAATTTGAAATTCCATTGTTTAGCATAATCCCTGAAATATTCGCACACAAAACGACCTCATTCTGTTTAGACAAAAATACCTTGAAAATAAGATCAAAGTAGCCCCTGGTTACAACAGCCTATGAAGCAATTAGAGATGATACTAGTAAACCAGGGGTCTAGATAAGAACCACAGCAGCATTAGTAGAAATGCCTTCATTTTTTATTTAGAACCTTCTCCTCCCTTTTCCGTATTCCACATGGGAATAGATAGAGATTATTTTATCCCAATAGTTCTGATCCCTAGATTATTCAGAAGAATCAAATTATACCTATTTCTACATGGCAGGGGGAAGGATTAAGATAATTAAATCACATCACCACTATATGACTTGGCATATACAATTATGCTTTCCTGCTTCCTATCAGTTAAGTTCATTCCAACCTCATATTCACTCCAGAAGCCAAGAAGGTTGAACATAAAGCATGTTTATAATGACATCAGCCATTCACTATAAAGTAATGCAGCAAATACATTGAATTGATTTTCCCTCATTATTGATTAGATATTATTTAAGGATTCAGATTTTCTCTAATTCTTATCTACAAAACATTAGATATCAGATGTAAATTTCTCATCATTTTTTCTAACCTCAAAATAAAATTAGTACAGTCCTCCAACATTTAGGAAGACACTCTATTAGTCAAATTAGATATGCAATTCAAATTTTAATAGCCCAATCCCACTTCAGAAAACATCTCCTACTCCCTGCTCCACAGTTAAATGAAAGAAAAGACTTTACCTGCAAGTATTATTTCTGCTCTAAACACATCTTTTAGGACAAATCTATCACAGGATACAAGAGTCTAATGTGAGAAGAAAAAGATAACGACTAAAACCAACTACAACAGTGAAAAATATAAGAGTAAGGGCAATAGAATAGACTCGTAATAAGTCTGTAATAATAATAGCACGGACTTGTAATAAGTTTGGGGCTTTGAAATAAATTAAATTTTAGTTGCCTAGCTTTCAAAACAAAGAACACAGAAACTAACACATCCTAAATGTGGAAAATGTGCAAAAATAAAAAGGTCTTAGTCATTTTCTATAAATCAAGGCAATAATAAAGCTCATAAGCTTGTCACTTAAACTTAACAGAAGAAATGACTAGGTGGTATTACTGTTAAATCAATTTATCATTCTGGAATGAGCATATAAATCTCATAAAAAGGGAAAGTAGAAATGTATTCAGTAAATCGCTTTCCTAACTTTATTCTAAATACAGTAAGAGAGGTTCTTAAAAAAAAAGAGTATAATTAAAAATTACAGGTTCACTTTCCATAAAGTATTTAACTATAAAACATATGCATAAAAGCAAAAGACATAAGTCATAATTTTGTACACCAGATCCTTGCCTTTATTTGGCAATTAGCATTAGGCCTAACATCTTTACATCTCCATTTGTGTAATTTGCTAATTACCCAAACACATTAGGGGTAAAAAGTCTTGTCTAAGAAAAATATCTGGTTTTATAAAATCAGTCTTGCTTATGGTACTTACAGTTATATTAAATTATAAGAGGAGATTGGCTGTTAAAAGGAAAAAAAGTTACATACCATAAGAAAATTGAGACCACATTGGGAAAATCATAAGAACTGAACCCACTTAAAAGGCAAAATAATCTAAAAATAACTGATGTAATTCAACTTTTTTTCCCTCTAGTAGTCCAGGAATGATACTTTCTTGTTGAAAACAACAACAAAAAATCTGCTTTGCGTTCTAAACAGTCCATCTAGATCCAACAACATACTACTTTTGTCACTCATTACACAGTTTTGCTAAACAATTAGTATCCACACTGCCAAAATTAACTTTATTATCATCTTCACAAGACTAAAACAGGAACCCTAAACTGGAAGGTACTGATCATTGGGTATAGGAATAAAAATATCTAAAACAATTGAAGCCAAAAATATTTTAGTGTCAACTATCTAGAAATTTGGGCAAGAGCCATTTAGACATACGGTCTTAGAAATTCACAGATTCAGATCTAGCCTGGTCAGATTTTACCATTTTAATAGGTAAGAGTGCACTACTGGTATTTTACTATGAATGGTAGATTTCACTTAGTAACACAGTTCAACTGCCCACTTGAAAACTTTTATAAGCATTTTGAACATAGCACACTAATCACGAATGAAACTTGAGGAATACCCTGATAGGAAATATAGTTTGAAGTGAAGATTTCAAGGGTATAAGGAAATGTAAGGCACATGTTTAATTCAAATGCAGGCTTCCCTCCCCCTTCTCAGGACCTAGATAAATCTAAAATGTGGTGGGTAAAGTTCCCTGCTCCTTTGTGTTTTTATCATCTAGTGCTTTTTTTCCTATTTATTACCAACACATTACTTCAATAATATGTGGGAAGCAGATGTCTTACAGATGGATGAACAAAGCATTTTCTTTTTAAAATTTTATATTTAAGTTTAAAAATAAGTACATTTAGGTTAAGCATGGGTAAATGTCACAGTAAAAGTAAACAATTTTATCTCAAGTTAAATAGTTTGAAAGAGGAATTGTGAAGTATTCTCCATTGTTCAGACTAGAAAAATGATCTTGAAGAATGAGTAGGTTATCTGGAAAAAATGCTATGACAAAACTATTATAGTTCAAGCATAACCAGGAAACATAATTCTTTCTATACTAATACACACCTAACCTAACAGCTTTTACATATACATAACAAATGTAGATGACAAAAGGGAAAACATATCCATTTGCATTATACTAAGAAAATGCTCCAAAACTTATAGAAATAGAAACACTATTTATTTATATAAAATTAATTTACAGTATTTTTTTCTAATGAGTTTTCTAGATGGACAAGACAACCAACCAAATTCAAGTTCAACCTCTAATTCATTACAGTAATAAACAGGCCTTAAGTTCAACACCTACTATGCACAATATTTTAAAAAAGTAAACAAAATATGCCTTGTGCTATTATCTTTAAACCCCATCCTCCACATACTCCATTCGCTAGACCACTAGTACAAGCAGATATATTTCCCCTTAGAAATTTCTACCTCCTTGCAAAGGCAGTAGTTACTATAGCAAAACTTCAGAACTCTAGGTGGATACGTGTTTAGCTACTATAAACTGAGAGCTGAGAAATATCACAGTAGCCTACAACCTAAATATATGTATAATTGTGGGAAAAGACACTATCACATGATTTTACATAATACTTGATCATATCATTTCTTTGGAATTCAACAGGAAAAGCAACTAGTCAGCCACACAGAAGGACTGGGGAAAATACAGTAAAAGTTTAAAAAAAAATAAATGAAAGGATACAGCCTTAAAGCACCAGTCTGAGTTCCCACTGCCAGGATCTTCTGTACAGGATCAAAGGCCAGGGCTGAGGGTTGATAGGGAAATCCATGGCGAACAGTCTAGGGATGGGCAAATGACATCACAGCAACCCAGGCAGGAAGCAAAATTTTAAAAGAGAAAAGTCAATAGAGCATTAGAATCTAGAACCAATTATAACTGATGCAAAACACATACACATGCATTGCTTTTTTTTTTAAAGCATACAACTATGAATTCTACATCAAACAAAACTTACGTACATAGAACCTGAAATGAAAAAGAAAAAAAAATTCTATCCCAGTGTTATACCTTAATTTCTGCTTTTCCATCATACTGGTATTCTACAGAAGAAAATTTATTATTTCTTATTAACATTTTATACTTTTATGTCTGAGAACAAATTACGGAAGTTTGCAGTGGTCAAAAATTCTGTAAATTCATTTAGAAATGCAATTCATGCTTTATTTCAAGTGTGATAACTTCATTACTTTATTCGGATGCTAATGCAAGTACTTCTAAGAAAATGCTGTCATAATTAGTTAAGGATTCAGTAAAGCAATTAGCAAACATCTATCCCAAGATTTTGCAACTGTAAGAGAATAAAAATAAATACAGCATCTATTTTTGTATTTTGCTATTAAATCTTTAGTAATTTTAGGACATTAGGGCAAAAAAAGCGATGTACATACACACTTTTAAGAAACTACGACTTATGAGCGCCTGGTATTTATGAGGAAAGCAAGTATTTATACCAAGATAAGTTTGTATTTCTCATTGAGCAGCTGGTGAATTAATTCGCTGCATCATTCTTTCTGAATTACAGATCGCTACGGCAATTGTCGTGCCATTAATAGACAAAAATCAACAGTTCTAACTTTTTAACCAAACGCAATAATAAAAAGACCCTGTGATTTCATATTTTAAGCCTCCTACCCCATTTTAAGGGTAAAGTAAGGAGCCAATATCTAGTTAAACAGGTTTGGTTTTTGGATAAACAATATTCATTAGACACTGTTCCCAAAGGGAACTTAGAAGTTATGAATTATATATTAAAATGCTTGAATATAAAAACTTAAAGATTAAGAATACAAATTAAAGGTCAGTATAATATGTTAGAAGCAACCTTGAAATGACTGCTGCATGTGAAAAGGGGAGAGAAAAAAATAAACGAAAAGGAGTAAGATGATGTCAATCTCCAAAATAGCCCACCAAGCAAACTGCTAAAGAAGCGAGCCCTTTATTCGAGGTGTGATTATTATTGGCGCTCTATTTCCTCGCACTCGCAAGTAAAGCCCGTGGTGCCCCTAAAACGACCCCGATTTTCGCGGGGCTGCGCGCTCGGTTCACCTTGCAGAGCTGAAAGTGCTCGGACTGGAGCGTTTCCTGGATCTCGGGCTCCCGGTTCCCAGACGGGTGCTGCTGCTGCTGCTGCTGCTGCGAGGCTGACGACGAGCCGGCGGTCAGGCCGTCCAGCACCTTCCTGATGTTGAATTTCCTCATGGTCTCGGCGGGGCTCCCCCGCAGCCCAGGAGGAGAGGTAAGGGGCGTCCTCGGGTGGGGGGCAAGAGCCAAGGCCGCGGAGGAGTGGGAGAGAGTGGGAGTGTGAGGGGAAGGAGGCAGCTGGGGAGAAGCAAAAGATAATCCGAACAGGAAATACTGCGACGACGAGAGCGCCGCGGCCACCAGAGCCCCGGGCGGCGACCCCTCTTCCTCCGAGGCCGCCGCTGCTCGTCGCGGCTGCTGTGCCGCCGCTTCAGCCGCCGCCGCCGCCGCCTCGCTCCGCGGCCAGGCGGCCCAGCAGTGGCGGCGGCGTCCGGAGCCCGCTCCGCCCAGCCTCACCTGGCGGCGGGCTGACTCTGCGCCGCGCCGCCGCCCCGGCTCGCCCCCGCCGCCGCCGCCGCCGCGTCCATGGCCCGCGGCCCCGCCGCTCCTCGCCCGCCCGGGGCCCCGCGGTCCCTCGGCGCTTCCTCCCGCTCCTGCTCCTCCTCCTCCTCCTCCCGGGGGTCGCCGGCTGTCTGTCCGCGGCCGCCGCTCGGCCTCCCTTGCCGCTCAGCGCCGCTGCCCGCCGGGCATCGCACGCAGGGCGCCCGGGGTGGGTCCCCGCGCTCTCCGCCTCGCTCCTCCGCCGCTGGATTGGCCCGCCCTCGCTCCTTCAGAGCCTCGGCTGCCTTCCTCAGGCGCCGCCGCCGCCCGCGCTCCCGCCGGGCCGCTCCCTCTCGCCTGACAGGGCGCCTCGGCACACGGCACCAACGCCCGCTTGGAGCAGCAGCGGCAGCCGCGGTTACAGCGCCGGCCGCGGCGGTGGCGGCAGCTGGGCCTTCGCGGAGCCAGGCTGCCGAGCATGCGCACCGCAACCTCCCCCCCCCACCCCAACCCGCCGCCGGACTGGAGCTGGGGCTTAAATTATCCTCTGCGAAAATCCCAGACCGTGGCTAAATTTCTGCCATCCCAATCGCCCTGCCAGAGGATGCAGCTGCTTCTCCTGCAGCTGGGGTAGTAAAAATGTTGACTACTAACAAGCAGCAGGAAACCTTCATTTCAAATGCAGTTATTAAAGCAGGGGTTTATGCTCTCATGCTTTAATGAGGTGCACACTCCTGGCTGCCGGCTGCAATATTATTGTTGTTGCTTTATTAGTGGGCTTTGTTTTGGATTTGGAATTTGGATTTGGATTTTGAAAAAGAGCGTCTAGACAACAGTTATGTCTGTGACAAGAGGATGACAGACTTGGAAACGTACTAGGAAAGGAGATGAACCTAAAGGGGGAAAAATGAATTTTTTCCTGAAGCTGTTACTGTTGGTAGGATTAAAGCGTGGCCATGGCAGGTAGCTGGTGGAATGAATAGGCTGCCAAAGGGAGACGGCTTCAGGGCTGGGTGTCTGCCCGGACCAGTGACACACCAGCCCTGGCTTCAGTCCGCACGCTCGGGTGGGTGGAGATGAGGGCGGGAGTGAGGGTGGAAGTAAACACCGCGCGATTCACTCGTTTTCAGAACCTTCAAGCCGCCTAGTAATGCTGATGGTCCACTAAGTAATCCCCAGTAGCTTCTCCATTCTTGCAAGGGGAAAGGTTGGAAGAATGAAGTTTTCCTTCAAACCTTTTCACTGCTTCACTGTCACAATCCCACTTGGATGCGTAGACACACATGTCTTGCTCAAGTTTGAAAAGGTAGATTCATGCTGCAGGTACGTTTCCCGGAGAGTGAGTTCAACAAGGAAATGTGGTTGGGAAACAGGTGCTTGACTAGGAAGGATGTGGGAATTAGGAAAAACGTAAGGAAGGATGGAAGCGCATAAAGACTAATTCTAATTCGTGGGGTGGGTGTATGGAGGGAGGACACTCAGGTTAACAACTCCAGCCCCTGACGGTCCCGAGCTGCAGAGGGTGTTCTGAACTGAAATCAGAAGTGCCCGCCCTCTTCCTTGTGATTGGTCACCTCCTGCCCTGCTCAGGGAAATTCTCTTCACAGTATTGGTTGTTGTGACAGACTTTCAAGAACAGTCAGCAAACCAACTACGACTGGGCCTCGGGGATTTCGGGAAATGTAGTTCTCTGTGGAGTTTCCGCATTCAAGGATGATGTTTTGCTCTTGGAACCTATAAAGTTGTCTTGTGGTTTAATATTTATTGAATTACTCAGTTAATTCACTAGGTGTAATGAACAATGAAACAAATTTGAAGATTTTTCTCAGGCTATTTTCAAGTGGCTCTGAAATGTTTGTTTACTGATTTAGTTCTCTGAAATGCATTTTATTGAGTGTAAGACATTGTGTTAGATACTGAAGACACAAAAATGCAATTCTTGCTTTAAGCAAGGTCCCCTGTCAAAAGAGGGCAAACCTCACGTAAATAAGTAATTGTGAAACAATATGATGAGTTCATTGATGGAATCACGCAAGTGGAGAAATGAAGAGGACCTGAAATGGTAAATTGACCATAGTTGAGTCCAGGTGAATAGGTGCTGACCAGGTGAAGAAGAAGGCGAGGAACATTGGAAGGCAGCTGGGGAGGTGATCAGAATTACGCGGAGAGCTTTTTAAAAATACAAATACCTCCAGAGGGGTGAATTGCAAAACAGAGAGATTACTTCCCCACAGAATTTTCATCTAGTTTGAAAAGAAATCTGTTGGATGATTTGTCATCATTGGACTATGAAACTTGGGAAAAGGGACAATTTCTTCCTGATAGGCCTTGTGATATAGTGGAAAAATCCTAGGCTTTGTTGTCTGCCAGACATAGATTTCAATCTAGACCTTGGTAATACGTGCAACCTTGGGCAAATTCCTTACTTTGCCTAGGGGTCAGATTCCTCATGTGTAAAATGAAATTAAAGCTACCTTCTTCCTAGGGTTTTGTAAAGATAAACTGGAAACAAAAATGTAAAGTGTGCATTATATTAGTAATACATAGTAGAATGGAAAAACTACTATCAGGGTCCTTGAGGTGAAAGGGACTTCAACAGATCACCAATTTAAGCCAGTCCCCCAGTTTTTACTTTCAAGGGACATATGCAGAATTCTGTTAGGCAAAAAACAACAATGCCCTCCAAATATCTACCTTTATGATGGCAAGGATAAAATAATGGAGACTCAAACTCATGATATTTCTTGTGTCTGTTTCAATTGATCAATTGATTTTTAAATTAAAATAAAAATTTTAATTTTAAATGAAAATTAATTAGAAATTTAAAGTTTAGACTAAAATGATTAAAAATTCAATAATTTGTTATTCATTTTAAATTTAGCACATAACTAAAAGTTTCAAGAGATTATTAATTTTAATAATCTCTTAACAAAATTTTATTTATTTATTTTTGTTTTGTTTTAATGAATGAATCAGTGTGTTGATTCCAAACAATTTAGTAGCTTTCTGCCTTTGGCCAAGTAACATTCTCCCAAGTGGAATTCCTTGTTACCTACTTATTGAAGAATGGACCAGGAGATGATAGCATAATAGTACATACCACTGACAAATTATAAATAGCGATATTACATTTAGTTAAGCCAGGACAGCTGTAGATAATACTCAGTTAATACAAGGAAAAGTAAAAGGCAAAAAACAAAAACAGAAACAAATAAACCCAAAAAGAAAGGCAGCTCATTAAATTATTTGGTATGAAAGTCCCAAGACCAAGAATTCATAGCGTTCCTGAATCTGCCAGTCTTCATTATCCTGTTTAAATACTACCAGGCTATCAAAGACTCTGTTATTGGTCTCACAGGGGCAGCTGGATGCTGATTGAGAGGAATACAGTAGAAACTGAAAATAAGTATTTTAAGGAGAAATTACGTTATTGGCAGAAACTTTCTGAAGGTAGACCAAATCTTTCTCACCTGCTAGCATCCATTTATATAATTTTCATTTATTGAGTCCTAAAGGATGTATTTATGATAATAATTGATTCACTACACCATTTAACAGAATATTGAATTTAAATTATCCGTAAATTGTGGTAGAGATGTTAACTAGTTAGTTTGCCTAGTTCTTGCCATCTTTTCTGAATGAGTTCCCGAGGCCTTGCTGAAATGCTGGACCTGGCAACCGTATTTTGATCCTGTGACCATGAGTCTTGGTCTAAACTGACTGGATCAAGGGCAGACACCTGAAGTAAACCAAGCCAAGAGATCATCTTCTGGGAATCTGGAATTGAGTCATAAAGATGCTAATTAGTCTCACCTGGGAAGTCATGCAGAGCTGGGGTTGAAGATGAGGTTGCCCAGACATCTATGGAATCCAGGAGAATGGAGCAGACACACAAACTATACACACAGAGAAGTGACTCCAGTGAGGTGGAGAGAAAAGTCTCCATTCCTGACTTTCCAGTTCCCAGTTCTTATTCCTTGTGAAATCTAGCAACACTTTTTTTCTTTGTGTAAACGAGTTTGAATAGGGTTTCTGATTCTTGCAAACAAATATTCTGCCAGAACTTTATACACAACCTGCCCAAAATATAAAGGAAGGCAGAAATATTGTAGCCATCTTTCACTGTCATTTTTACCTTTTCTCAGAATTCTCTCTACAGGTAAGGGGCCATTGCATTAATCCAGCAAAGAAATCGCGGCTTAGAGGAAGGGTTAAAAGTAGTGGTTGTGGTGAAAAAAGGTCAGACTCTGTATCATATTTTCTGGTAGAGCCAAGAGGATTTGCTGCCAGGATGGGGGGTATCAGAGAAAGAGAAGAGGCAAGAGTGATGCCTCCATTTTTGGCCTGAGCACTTAGAAGAGTGGTGTTGCCATTTAATTTCCACTTTTATGATTTTTGGATAATGTCCAGTTACCAGTTGTACCTGAATGGACTTGACAAATATCATCAGCTAAATAAACAAGGCTTGTCTGGGAACAAGCAGGATCCACTACACTGTGATCTTCTTTGTCAGGCTCTGGCCTGTCTAGAAAAACAGATTTGGCAGATATTAACGAACATTCATTATTCCATAGATCACCTCTCTCACTATTTAATATTATTTGTATGAATATCATTAAACTCTATACAAAAATGCCTAGGCAAAGGTCAGTAAGTTCATGGGAAAGGAAAATTCCAGAAGTACAAAACAAAACTAATTGAACCCAATGAACAGTTTATGAGGCATTCAATAATATAAGTGAAAAATATTGTCAAATTCTGAAAACTTAGAACTCGGCAATTAGGAGTTCCTCAGTAAATATATATATTTTTTATGTATTTCAAATTCTCTTTCTACAATAGGAACCATATTCAAGGTAAGGAATAATGCTCCCAGAATTTTTACTTATTTAATTATTTAAATCTTGTTGTAAATAACTACTTATGATTTGATTTGTGGACTGAAGAGTGAACGACAAAGTTGGTTCTTTATGTAATCCACCACATTTCATATACTGTGGTAACTAAGTAAGCTTGGAAAGGCAGTTAAAGTTAATATTTTGTTCCACCCCCAACCACACTGCTTTTTTCTTTTCCACCCCGCCTGTCCTTTCTCTCCGTTTATGCCTCCCCAACAAACACACACACACACACACACACACATACAAAGAGAATAAATTGTATATGATAATACTTTGAAAAGTATTCCTTAGGGTAGGTCAAGCACACCAAGTGTGATTCAGAGGGAATCACCAGGCCACACTTTTTTTTTTTTAATTAAACACTACTCAGCACACAGGCCAATTAACTAAGTGCGAGCATGTTAACAAAAAAACTGAACACTTTTTTCCCCTCAGAGAGAGCTGCTTGATATGGCAGCCCAGTGAGAGGGTGTCAGTCGTGCGTGACTGGTAGGACAGGGTCCTCTGTCTCCAGCACTGGGGCTAGACACAGCTGTGTCACTTCTCTTGGCCACCTGGCTGTACAACTTTTAGTTGCCAACTCTCCATTCTTTCTGGTCGACCCAACCTGAGCAATCAAAAGGGATCAAGGCAAAAACCTTGACTTGAGAGTGGGAGCAATGCTCTCTCCAAGGAACCATCAAGAGCCAAGATAATAGTACTAACATGAAAACATGCAAGTGATTCTAATGAACTCTTGGAGGATTTACATAGAGGGTGGGTAAGCATAGTCTCACCACAGCGGGTGGAATTCGTCAACACTGGCCGGGCATCAAGCTTTAAAGCTCAGAAAGGATTCCTTGGCTGTGTTTTTAATAAACACTGTCCACTTAGTCCAATAACAATGTGCTTACAAACTTACAGTTGTAGTATCTGCTTCCCTCAGCTCTGGGTCAAATGAATTCAGCTTTTAGGTAACCTCTGATCTCAGGGTCATCTGTTCTTTTTATGTTACTCTGTTATTCTATTTTCACACACCTGTGGTCTCAATTCAACCTCCAGTGGCCACTGTACTATTCTTTGTTCTATGACCAATGGCACAAACTAAGTTTGTTTGGACATACAGTTTTGTTTAAATTTTTTAAATGGAGATACTGGGGATTGAACCCAAGACCTAGTTCATGCTAAGCACAAGCACTGACACTGAGCTACTACCCATCTCCCTGGGCATACAATTTTTAATGAAAAATCGCTATTAAATAACCTACTAACGTGTTAGTAAACCAGCATGGTACCAAAATCAGCACACAAGATATTGACTGTACCCCAAATAAAACAAACTTTCAGTTCTCAGCACAATCACATACACACACACACATACACACATACCCCTAACTCCCAAAACCTTGGAGAACAATTTAGATCTTTCTTGATTTCTTAAGATAATTTTTGAAGGATGATAAAATTCTTAGCTTAGTCCCACTTCCCCAGAATTCTCTTCACCTATTTGTAACCCCCCCCAACTCTTCCCTACCTCGTGGCGATTTTTCCAATATCCCAGATCCCTCTCTCCTTAGAAAGCCCAGCCTTTGCTAGTAGCTTACTCTGTCCAAATTCCCTCCTCCTTAAACCTCTTGGACATTTTCTTCTATATATACTTTCTTATGTGGCAGCATCTACTCCCTTCTCTCCAACACTCAGCTAATATTCTCAGTTAATCAGACAAAAAAAAAGTGAATAGCTCAGAAGCACAAACAAAGAATACTCTTCCCAGGGAAGCGACAAGAAATGTGAATGTGACTATGTACACTTTAGTGGTTTCGTTCTATTTGTTCCTGGCCCGTAAACACATCCTGAGAGATAATAATCATGCTGTTGGAGAAACAAAATGTCTAAAGTCTCTAAAGCAAGGGAGAAACAGAAGAATGCAGTACTAGTACAATTTCCAAAACAGAGGATTAGGAATGTGAATCCTGGTTCTTATGTGTGTCTGCCAGCAGGGTGATTATTAGCATTCCATTCCATAAGCATTTGCTCTGTGCCCACTGTGTGACAGGTACTTTGCTGGGTATTGTGGGAAATACAAATATGACACAACTTGCTCGTGGCACTCAGTAAGATGACAATATAGTGATAAAGAAGCAAAATCCCTAAAAGAAATGACAAGCATCAATGCCAAATGCATCTTCTGATTCTCCTGACGATTATTACTGTGTATCATTGCAGACTCTCCCTACCAATGCTCTCCCATTGGTACCATCATCATGGTACCTTGTCCCAGATGATGGGCTTCCATGGAAGCAACACCTGGGGTTGGAAAACATGAAGGTGGAGGAGGAAAGAAACTGGAATCTCTCAGTTCCCCATTATTCATCTAAAACCTCTGACTACTCCCACTAGGTTTCATCCAGACCAGTGTGACCTAAATATTTCCACCAAGACTTGATCTTGTTCAGCAGGCCCCAAGCATAACTTCCCTTCCATGGTTTCCTCATCACTGTAGTGAAGGTGTCACTTCAAGGTGTGGCTTTGTAACTGGGATAAGTGGATGTTCTCACATGTGCACACAGGTTACTTCCTATCCACCCTTCAACATGGAAGAATGAGCCCCTTTTGATTTTTGTAGGGATAAAAATAAGTGATGATTCCTTTCAGCCAGGCCTGTAGGAAGACAAGAAAGGGGGATAACAGGCTTTTCTTTGCTCCACATTAGTTTTTGGAAGTTTGAATGACTGCACTTTCCAGAGGCCAGTGGAAACAATATCATTCGAGACTATCAGTCAACCAAGAAACTTTTGCTTTTGTGAGGATGAAAGCGACACTATGAAGATTTTAGTAAGTTTGTGGGTCACATCTGTCGCTGAGTAATATTCTCTATCTCTGTACTGTTTTAAATGATTCATACTCAGTTTTTAGTCATGAGGTTTATTTCCTCCGATTTAATAAAGGAGTTGTCCAGCATCCTGTTAGGGCATCTAACCTTAGCATGACATCGATGCATAAATTCCTTGGTAGTGTCCGCGTCTTAATCTGCTCTTCAGTGAGAAATGTTCTGCTTATTCATCGAGAAGGAAGTTCCACGATAGCATTATCATGGCTTACCAGCCTCGTGGTTTCCTTAAAGAAGCGTCTCACTGCAGTTGAAACTTAGAGCAGAGGTGCCCATCTGGTGATGATGTCGATGTTAATGGGCAGCCCACTTGCAGAGTTCTACGGCCTCTTTAGCTATTCAAATATGCAGAGCTGAAGCTCATTCTTGTATTTCTATCCCTTATGTCCACGCAGAGCAGAGAGGGCTCTACCACTGAGGCAGGCATGCCTGCATTCTGTCACTAGCTAGGTGGTGTCCGACCAGTCACTTAGCACATCAGTGTTCATTTCCTCATATGCAAAATAGGTGTGTGTATAAATGCCTACCCAGGTAGAGGGCTGTAAGAGAGACAGAAAGTATAAAGTTCCTAGCTCAAAACCTGTCACATACACTGAATTTAAATGGTAGCTATTCAAGCCATTCTCTGTGACGGCTATATTTACTCTCTAGGTAATCTTATTCTGTTCTTGTGATTTCAATGTTATCTAAATGTTAATGACTCCCAAATTTGTATGTCTGTTTCAAACCTTCCCCCTGAATTCTAGATATGACTCATATATACCTCTTTGACATCTCCACTTGGATATCCAAAAGGCATCTAAAATTGTACTGTCCAAACTAGATTCTTCAGTCCCAACCATGAGCTATGCCTTAAGTCCCCAGCCCCACAATCATCCTTTTGTCTGTTAATGGAGGGTCTGTCCTCCCAGATGTGCACGCCCACACAAGTAAACTTGGACCCAGTTCCCTCCCCTCCCCCACCCCCACACACGTGCGCGCGCGCGCACGTGCACAAATACACACACACACACACACACACACAATTACCAGGAAATCCCACCAGCACTATCTTTATCATATATTTAGAATTTGACAAATTCTCACAACTTCCTCCTTCACACCTGAGTACAGGCCAGAATCATTTTTCATCTGGATTATTGCAGTATACACCAAACTAACCCCCTCTCATCTGTTCTAAAAAGAGTGCTTGATCAATTTACACTGTAAGTTAGATTATGTCTGTTCTGTGCTCAGCCTCCTCCAGTGGTTTTCTATCTCCCTCTGAGTAAAGGTCAAAGTTCTATACAACGGCCTTTAAAGTCCCTGCCAGATCGGTCTTCACTCTCTCTCCATCCTTGTCTTCTCTGACCCTCTCCTGGTTCCCTCACCTTTGCCACACTTGCTTTCTTGCTATTCCTTGAACACAGCAAGCACACTTGCGCCAGAGGGCTTTGTGTTCGTTGTTCCTTCTGCATAAACCAGGAGTCAGCAGATGTTTTCTTTAATGGTCCAGAGAGCAAATATTTTCAGTTCTATGTGTCACATACAGCCTCAGTCACAATGACTCAACACTGCCAACGTAGTGCCAAAGCAGCTACAGACAATACGTTAATGGCCAAATGGGACTGTGTTCTAATAAAGCTTTATTTACATGAACAGGTGGTGGGCCGAATTTAGCTGACCTCTGTCCTCTGGCCAGTACTTCTCTTTCCCCCAGATATTTGTGTGATCCCTTCCCACATTTTACCCCCTCTCTCCCTCCTTCCCTCCCAAACACACACACACACACACACACACACACACACACACAGATACTTCCCTTCCCCACTCCAGATCCCTTTGCATGCCGTATTTTTCTCCCTTTTTGTAAGGGGCTTCTAGTACCTTGTGAACTAATTTTAATATTTGCTCTTATTAATTCCAAAGTGATCAGGTTTCTGAGAAGCGCAAACTCTGTCTACCTGCAAACCCTCATCTTCTCCCACAGAAAGCCTTGGCCTCTCCAGATGTAATGGAATGAGCGTTTCTTAGACCTGGTGGAGAATTGGGGTGTGATTCACCAGAAAAGTAGCTTCAGGGGTCAGAGGACTTGGAAAGGGGAATTAGGGCTAACCGAAAAATGGAAACCAAAACAGTCCTGGCAAAGTAAGGACTACTACCTAACACACTATCCATTTTGCGTAAGGGACTTTTTCATCTCTGCTGTGTCCCTGGGGCATAGAACAGTTGAGACAGAATGAATCAATGGGTTCTGGGCCAGAAGGCAAGAGTTCCTTCTGGCTTCTAGTATAAGTCACCTAACCCTTTAACATGTCACCTAACCCCTCAGGTTATAAATGTCCCTTTGTAAAATGGGAAAAGATAAGACGTGCTGTAGAGATCATGTCAAATAGTAGATGCAAACAACCCGAACCCAGGAAAAAACCTATAAAAAGTAATAGAAATGGAAGTTTTGTTAGTATATTGCACCCTAAGAAAATAGAAGTGCTCTTTTTAAGAAAAATAGAAGTATTCTTCAAATCAAAGCACCTTGGCTTATTCAAAGTTCTAAATGACCAAAGTCATGTCCTCTTTATCATCATTTTCTCTGCTTCAAACTTTGTATAGAGAGGGGGAAAAATGGAAATCTTCAAGAATCATTTCAAGATTCAATCTAAATAATCTACTTTTCCCCCAAACATTCCTTTATAACCTAAGCATCTCCTGCAGAGATCAGGCAGAAGTGATCATCTGGGACTCCATTTTATAATTTAAGAACTATAAGTTTTCAAATTTTACTTAATTAAACCTAGAGCGATATCATTGACTCACTTGTTTCTTACTAATTTGATTTATAAGCTATGATTTGTATTTATCGGATTTTTTTAAATGGAAAGATTATATGCCAGAATATTATTGACTAATGTTTATGACTCCTGGTTCCTTGTGGATTAATTCTAATATTTACTCTTATTAATTCTAAAGTGGTCAAGTTGCAGAGAAGCACAAAGCTCTAGCCAGCGGCAAACCCTCATCTTCTCCCACAGAAAGCCTTCTCCTCTCCAGATATCGTGGAAGAATGAGCATTTCTTATACTGGAGTAGAGAATTGGGTGCTATACGCCAGGAAAGTAGCTTTGGGGTCAAGGAATTTGGAATGAGAGACTGGGGCTAACCAAAAAATGGAAGCCCAAACAATTCCGGCAGAGTAAAGCCCATTTTCCCTGCTGCCCCTGAGTGTGGATTGTTACGTCCAATTAGCAAACATAGGATCTGAGATTTTCTTGGCTGCTGTACAACTCAGATTGCTGCTTTGGTGGCAGCCAAATAATTATCCAGGCACATAAGGAAAGGGACAGAGATCCCCAAAAGAGCTTATTTGAAACGATTATTATTAGAAGCAGGCACAAAGTTCATAGTGTACAAGAAACTAAAACTTTCATCTTCAAATGCTAAAATTATTTTCTAACTTGAAGCCCACCATCTGGTTTTTTTTTTCCCCCCACTGGATGTAAAAATTTAGTCTTGTCACATCAGGTAAACTAAGGGCTTTTTCAACCATAAGTTTGTAAACTCAGTCATTCCAAGATGTATGCCTTTTGTTCCCCTCTCTCAGTGCTGCCATGGGTGGGGAAAGAAGGGTCAACTTCTCAGCCTTGGTCTGATTTGCCGGGTCTTCAGCAAAGGAAGTAAATCACAGTCTTTTAAAGGGCAAAGAGGTGGTCCTGGAAGTCAATTCCACTGCCTGCAGATGACAGTCTGCTGAGATGTAGCCATGGACTCAACAGATTTCTAGTGGAGAGTGCCCATGCTGTACCAGTTCCATCAAATTTGACCTCCCTTTGTCCAGTTGATGAGACTCAGACCAGGGGACCTTCCTCCAGCCCTCTCATGCTTACTCTCATGCTAGATTTGCACTTTACATGCTGCACCAACATGAATGGGGATGGGTGCTTTCTTTTCTGGAAGCTTGCCGTTTCCCTGGACCTCACCTAGAACAGAAGGCACAGATTCTCCACTTGGGGGTCATCAAACTTAAGGGGAGCGAAGGGAGGAAGAAGATGCTTGGAAAGATGGTTATATTTGTGTGGTGCCTTTTGCCAACTCTGCACTTCACCTGAGGAAGTAGGGGGAGGCAGGCTCCCCACACTTACACTCAACTCTTCAGCCCTTCCTCCCTTCCCTTCTCACATCTGTATGGGGAGGGCAGAGAGAACAGACAGAATTCCTTCCCCCCCATCACCTTTATCTGCCTCTTAAATCTTTCTATTTAAAATTTAAGTTTAAAAATCAAGATGTTGTCACGTTTGATTGCCAGGCAAGTGTTCAGTCTCCCAACGGACCAAACAGGAACCCACCTCTCTGAGGCTAAAAGCAGGAGGGTGGTTTAGAGGGGCAGACAGTGAATGAGAGAAAAATCATGTTGATTAATATCTGTTTTCTTATCCCACCATATTACATTATATTCAACATCCTTGTATTATTATTATTGTTGTTGTTGTTGCAAAGGTTTCTAAAAACTCTAGAAAGAAGAAAGTCATCAGTTTTCTTTTAAAATACTATCATACAAATCCTAAGTGTTGGTTAGCCACATTCAGCTTGGTTTTCTCCTACATACTTTGAAAAATGTCACACCGGGTTTTTTCTCCCCTTAGGGGAAAACATGTTGACATCTAGATTATCTAAAGTCATGGATTCAAGGTAAGGCAAGGGCTGCTGTCAGCTGCATAACATCACATAACATCCCACTCCTTTTTGTTAACAGGCCAAGACCCTCTGACGTAAATAATCAATGTTAGGTGACATTGCACAGGGCAGTCACTTTTATACGAAAACCCTGCTCTTCCACATAGCAAGTCTGAACCTGTGCTCCTCTGGAGAATTAAGCCATCCGCCTCTCTTGGTCTTTACTATCCCCCTCTAATCTTACATGGGAAGGGGGAAGTTAGGAAGTTAGGAATAAATCTCAGAAATTATGACAAGTGAGCATTATTTCTTTTTCTCCACTTTTCAACTTCTGTCTGCCGTTCCATTTTTTTAAACGGAGGTATAGTCAGTTTACAACTGTTCCATTTTTAAAAACTATCACTTGATGTGTTGTTTCAAAACATTTTTTCAAATTTTTATATTCATTTATAACCTGTGGAGATGATTAGAATTTAGGGGGTATACCTTTTCAGTGAAAATTTCAAGATTCTAAGTCAAAGTTTTAAACAGAATCAATAGCAAACATGCTGTTAATTCACCTTGACTTTGTCTTTCCTCCCAGGTTTAATGAACCATTCTCTGGGAGTCAGTTATCTTTTTCTCAGGTTTTCATTGTAATTCACTTCAATTCACTTGTCAAAGATTTTAGCTGATTTTCTACCCAACTACTGGAATAAGTATCATTCCTCCTAATATTTTATTTTCTCTGCCTTTGTGCTTTTCCTTTGTTGGCACTGAGTTTTATTTTGTGTGTGTGTGGTTAATGAATTTTCCAGGTCAGTAATTTTGAAAATGTTGCAGAGACTCTTGATTGCTCACAATCCAAACAATGCGAAAACTCAAAAGACCGTAACAATCCTAGGGTCCAGCATCACAAACAGTGGTCAGAGTGATGTTGCCGTGAGGTGCCTAATGCCGATGTCCCCATTATCAGTGATCCATTGTTAATTATTTCTTGAAATGTTTTATGAATGGAAGTATGTATTCACAATGTTAGGAAAAAACCAAAAAAAACTCCACAATAACTATATACATATATATGTTATATTTACTCTAGTTATACACTAATTGTAACTTCTTTTAATGGATCTACTCTGGATGTCAGCACGGCAAACCAAAACTTTGTTAGGCTGGTTTCCTATCTCACTGGCTCGGTTCCTCTGTCCTGATTTATTCCCGAACATAGCTCAGACTTTTGTTCTGGCCCCAGTGGATACATTATGTGATTTTCTGCCATCACCTCTGGCTCTAGAGTAACAGCACTCTCTTGGGCACAACATACGATGTTTTTCCACTGCCTCCAGCCACACCACTGTAACTCTGAAGCCCAGGCTGGCCTCCTCCGCTTCCCCTACTTGCCATCGTGCTATATCAAACCTCCAGACACTGCTAGAGCTGAGTTCGTCAGGACAGGGTGGCTAGGAAGAGGGTTAGACCTATGATGGATAGAGTAACCCTCTGTTAACCTAAACTTCTCCAAGATTTATAGACTGTGATCAGACAGTAAATTATCTCTTACACAATATAGATTGTTAAGCTGGTTGTTTGTACTATCTGTTGTTGAGTTGTGTCTGATTCCAAGTTCAGGCTTATCCCTTGCCCGGAGCCATCCACAGAAGATGCATTCTATTGACTTGCAACTTGTTGACCTGAGTATAGGAATTGTTGAAGTGTAGGCTCAGGAATTTAGTCCTGCTCCAGGCTCAGAAACACATTCTCTTTCCTTCACCTAACTGCTTTTTTATTTAAGAATTTCAAAAGCTTAGCATAACTGAATTCTAAGCTGATGCCAAGATACTTTGTTTTGCCAACAAGAAAAAAGATCAAGAAAAGGAAGAATAATGTCCAGTGACTGAACCTGAAAAGAATGCAGACAATATCTTTCACTTGTTTAGCATTTTACACTTTTAAAAGCATATTATCTGTATAATATTCACAACGATACCAACATATCACTGCTTTTATTTTAGAATAAGGAAATAAAGCTCAGAGAAGAGGAGTGACTTGTAAAGTGTCATATGGCTGATAAACAACAGAATAAAGATGAAAACTCAGTTTCTTGGACCCTCTGTCCAGAATCCTTTCTTCTACCCACACTGCCTTTGTGAATAGCCCAAGTTACACAATGACCAAAAAACTAGGGTTATGGGGAACATGTGCTGCTTTGGCTTTTTTTTTTTAACATTTTTTATTGATTTATAATCATTTTACAATGTTGTGTCAAATTCTAGTGTTCAGCACAATTTTTCAGTCATACATGGACATATACACACTCATTATCACACTTTTTCCTCTGTGATTCCCTGTGCTATACAGTATAATCTTGTTTATCTATTCTACAGTTTTGAAATCCCAGTCTATCCCTTCCATCCTCTGCCACCCTGGCAACCACAAGTCTGTATTCTATGTTTATGAGTCTATTTCTTTTGTGTATTTACACTTTGTTTGTTTTTGTTTTTGTTTTTTAGATTCCACATATGAGCAATCTCATATGGTATTTTTCTTTCTCCTTCTGGCTTACTTCACTTAGAATGACATTCTCCAGGAGCATCCATGTTGCTGCAAATGGTGTTATGTTGTCAGTTTTTATGGCTTAGTAGTATTCCATTATATAAATATACCACATCTTCTTTGTCTAGTCACTTGTTGATGGACGTTTAGGCTGTTTCCATGTTTTGGCTATTGTAAATAGTGCTGCTATGAACATTGGGGTGCAGGTGTCATCTTGAAGTAGGGTTCCTTCTGGATATAAGCCCAGGAGTGGGATTCCTGGGTCATAGGGTAAGTCTATTCCTAGTCTTTTGAGGAATCTCCACACTGTTTTCCACAGTGGCTGCACCAAACTGCATTCCCACCAGCAGTGTAGGAGGGTTCCCCTTTCTCCACAGCCTCTCCAGCATTTGTCATCTATGGATTTTTGAATGATGGCCATTTTGACTGGTGTGAGGTGATACCTCATTGTAGTTTTGATTTGCATTTCTCTGATAATTAGTGATATTGAGCATTTTTTCATGTGCCTTTTGATCATTTGTATTTCTTCCCTGGAGAATTGCTTGTTTAGGTCTTCTGCCCATTTTTGGATTGAGTTATTTTTTTCTTATTGAGTCGTATAAGCTGCTTATATATTCTGGAGATCAAGCCTTTGTCGGTTTCATTTGCAAAACTTTTCTCCCATTCCATAGGTTGTCTTTTTGTTTTACTTATGGTTTCCTTTGCTGTGCAGAAACTTATAAGTTTCATTAGGTCCCAATGGAACAGAATAGAGAGCCCAGAAATGAACCCACAAACTTTTGGTCAACTAATCTTTGACAAAGGAGGCAAGAATATACAATGGAATAAAGAGTCTCTTCAGCAAATGGTGTTGGGAAGACTGGACAGCAGCATGTAAAACAATGAAGCTAGAACACTCCCTTACACCATATACAAAAATCAACTCAAAATGGATCAAAGACTTAAACATAAGACAAGATACAATAAACCTCCTAGAGGGAAACATAGGCAAAACATTATCTGACATATATCTCAAAAATTTTCTCCTAGTAGAAATAAAAGCAAGAATAAACAAATGCTTTGGCTTTATTTTTAAAGATTAGTCCCTATCTCCCAGCAGATTTTTCCTATTCTCTTCAATATCCTTTTTCTTGTGAATTCACCTTCTAGGCCAAATCTGACTGAGCTCTAAAAGGTACTCAGTCTTCATCTGCTAAGTTTTCTTCTCCTCTTTAAAGTCCAATTACTATGGCTGTCCTATAGTCCATTCTTAATTTTCTTTTTGAATATCTTCATTCAGGAATTGAATTTTTATACTGTGCCCTGTTCTCTGTTAATACTCAAAACTCATTACCTAATCTTTTTGAGAAAGTTTCAGGGCCTAAAACTGTAGATAGTGCTGAATTTTTCCATCACGTAAGGTACTTCCTCACAAGGATTTGCAGGGTTTAGATTACTCAGCACATGAAAAACATTTAGAACAATGCTTTGCACATAGTACATGCTCAGTAAAAATTATTTTGTCATTGCTTGTATTGTTATCATTATTTGGCATACAATGGAGTATGAGAAGTGAGTCCTTCTCAGGTCAGACTGAGGAAGATTTAAAAAAAACTGTATTCAATTCTAAATGACAATTGTATGTTGTCCTTTTGACTTGTACCTCAAAAAAGTTCAAGCATTGCCTTTATTTGGGTATTCATTTAAAATAAATATTATCATTAATGTTTACAAGCAATAAAAGAATTCTAGCCTAGTAAATTTCTGTTTACAAGCTATTGTTTGCAAAACCTGTTCTGCCCCTGTAGTTACCAGTGGTGAAGGTTGTTTGGTTGCAATTATAAACATGCTCATCCTACCAACATTTTGTGGCAGAAATATTGTAGTGCTGAACATGTTCTGGATTCTTTTCAGCCTTTTAAAATTTTTTAATCACGAAGGATATTTGGATGAAAATAATTTCCTTGTTTTTCAGAAATTCCTCTTTTCACGCAGCTTATTTCTCTCACCTAAAATAGAAACGTATTTTAAATTCCTAAAATATGCACTTTTAAGCACATTGTCATTTCACTTGAAAACAGGAAACTTAACAACAGAGGTAACAACACTCAAATTAACCCTGGAAAGAATGCATAATAAAACTGATGTAACTCAAAGTTTATTTCTATCCCATAAGCCACGATATGGGGTGGTTTTATATACACTCATAACTGATATAATTCAATTTAGCAATTACTATTATTAAGTGGAGGCATTGTATCGGTAGTAGTAATCGAAATGGCTTCCCGTTAAAAGTTTCAATTAGAGAGCCCCACTCTCTACCTCTAAGATCCAATGTATTGTCTCTCTCCAAGAAAACTGACACAGTTCTTTTATCAGATTATCCCATCCCTTTTTACAAACCACTCTAGGCTGTTTCTTTCATGTGGAAAGTTCTTCCATTCCCAGAAATACAGACTCATCACTCTACACACGGATGAAGTTTTGTGTTATTGACAAAGCTTTTCTTAGTAGTTTGAAAGGGAGGTGGCTGTTTCTCTATTTTATTTTGTCTCCAACTGCAACCCTTTGAGTTCACCATTCCTCAAATTGTTGCAGTGTTACAGCTCAGTTGTGACAGCAACCTGGATCCAGGAAAGAGATCAAGCAGCTCCCGGAGAGTTGGAAAACTCAGGTTTATCACGCCAGCAGGCCCAGACAAATTAACACTTCAAGCTCTGGACCCCCATCTGTAGGTTTACATAGGCCTTTTATAGGCTGCCAGTTTTACACTTTGCAACATCATATGCAAATAAAGTATAACAGAAGTTGACCAACCAGGAACAAGCTTTGTAGAAATAGACCAATCAGGAGTGAGCTCCATGCAAATGAAGTACTACAAATGGACCAATCAGAAGTTAGGGAAGTGGACCAATCAGAAGTGAGAGTAATAACCAATCAGGAGTGAGAGTAATAACCAATCAGGAGTGAATGAAATAACCAATCAGAAGTGAGCTCAGGGAACCAATAGAATTCTAGGTGTAAGTTAGCCACTTTAGAGGCAAAAAGTGCAATAGAGCCTCTGGGCCAGGGAACTGGGTGGTGCTGGGAGAAGAGCAGCAGCCCTACCTAGAGATCCTGCCAGTTTTTTTATGGGGCTTCCCGCCTCAAAACTACATACTTTGATATTTATGTATTTGTTCAAATTTAATCACTTTGTTTCTGTTTGCTATTTTTACATTTGAAATTTTGTTCTCCAAAATCTCTTGGATGATGGACAGTGTTAAATGATTTTTATAGAATGCTTTCCAGAGAGCTTCATTCAATTATATTATTAATAATAAATGTATTTTTCATGCTAATATAGCAAGATAGCTAGTGATTTATTTTTTCTTAATTGGATGTTTTTAAATGCTCAGTGTCTGCACACTCAGCTTCATTTATGTCCTTTCCATGTATGGAGACACTAGCTAAGCACCACCCTGATCAGGGAGAAGACATATGCTTTACCCTGCCAGCATTCTCCAGAACAGCAGTCCAACAGCAAAGAAATGATGACTTAGAAAAGAGGAAACTGTTCACCTTGGTTCAAGCCAGCATTAGTCTTTCCCTGATCCCGGGCTGAAGGTCGTCTCTAAGCTGACAGGACCACTTCCCTCCGCACATTGCATTGTCCTCTGATGTGTGTCCACATAGCAAATAAAGAGGAGCTATGGATCCTGAAGCATGGATTCATCTATCTGAAAAGGAAATGATCCAAATATCCAGTTGTCATCAGAACATTTCCATGTGGATGTCACACAGGCACTCACAATTCAACACACTCATCTCTTCCCTGGAACGTGATCCCTTTCTTATGTTCTCCAGTGACCAGGCCAGGTAGCCGAGACAGTCATTTGAGAGTTTGTCTTCTCTTTCACCACCACGTTCAATTAGATGCCAACTCCCAGGACTCCACCTTCTCCATAGCTCTGTGTCTGTTTCCTCCTCTCCTCTCCTGACTCCTTCCCATCACAACACTCACCATATTTTGGATCCTCATTATTTTCCCTTAGATTATTGCAATGTTGAGTTCACTGGCTTCCTGTCTTTATTTTGGAACCCCTCCTTACTACCTAAAGATTACTTTTCCAAAATAAAAATCTAATCATGTCGTGTCCTTATTTAAAGCTCTTCATGTCTCTTCACTCCCTGCCTCCAGTATAAAATTTTCATTCTCTATAGCCTCACCATCTGGGCCCTGCCTAATTCTCCAGTGTATCTTTTGTCATTACCCACCTTGCATTTTGCTTTCCGGAAACATGAAACACTATCTTCTCTTCCCCAATCCTGCTTTTGCTCATGCTTGGAGCATGCCCTCCATCTTTTCATTCTGTTAATCTCAAGCCCTACATCATTTGGTCTATGAAGCCTCCATCACTGCCACCAAGAAAATGGGTACCTCGTCACATAGTCCCCACAGTCTATTCTTCTTGATGTTTTGTAACTTTGTATAAGACTGCTGAGCAGTTCCAAATTATAACATTCATTTCCTAATTGCTATGTGGATGGCCCCCTGGAGTTAATGCAGTATACAGCACGTTTTTTCAGGAGAGGGTGTCCCTGACCACATATTTGCCTCTCTGCTAGACTATGCACTCTCTTAAAGGGCAAGAATTTTCTTTTAATTGTTTTTATGTCTAGTAGCTTATTCTGTCATCTGTGCATTCACATACATGCACGTGTGAACACACACAAATACGTGCACACTCACCTAAAAAATATTCTGCTTCTTCCTTGGAAATGTAGGCATAAAATATAAAGACACATATTAAAATTTAAATTCAAGTAAATACAGTTGGATTAAATCAATTCAAATTAAATAAATCCAATTAAATCTCCTTAAATATGGAATGATTAGCATATTATGTTAGATTTTCTTTCTTTTTTAAATTTTATTTTTTACTTAAAACTTTATTTTTAGAACAGTTTTAGGTTCGCAGCAAAATTAAGTGAAAAGTACAAAGAGTGCCCATATATTCTCTGTCTCCACACATATACAATTTCTTCCATCAACATTAGAGTGGTACATTTGTTACGACTGATGAACTCACATTGACGCATCATTATGTCCCAGAATCCATAGTTTACATTACGGGTTCACTCTTGATGATGTACATTCTGTGGGTTTTGACAAATGTGAAATGCCATGTACTCACCATTACGGAATTGTACAGAGTAGTTTCAGTGCCCTGTTTTTGTTTCTTTTTAATTTCTGAATTCAAAGCTTATTACTTTTGATTTTTGCCCTCTGAATGTTCTTTTTTTTATGTTCCATTATAAATAGTACTTTATTTTTATGTCTCATATCTTACCAATTTTCAGGCAATAAGGGGATCCCTACTTCTATTAGATTTTTTTCCCCTGAATTTTCTTATAAACAGTGGATACACTATACTTTTCTTGCCTTTTTTTTTTTTTTTTTTTTTTTTTTGCTATCCCTTATTTAGAAGATGACACCAGTGTTGTCACTGGAAACCTATGTGAGGGTGGTGGTGAGGCTGACAGTTCTCCCATACTTACCCTCTCCTTTGATCTCACCAGATCTCTTCCTTCCAGAGCCTACAACTGGTTGGGACTCTCTCTCCACTTCCTGGTTTATTTGATGAATGTCTCCTAGGCTTCTTGGGTTTACTCATCTATTATTTTCCTTCTTATCTTTTCAAAAGCTACAGTGAATCTTTTTAGCACTGTCTATTGGCTTTTTAAAATTATAAAAATAGTGCTGAGTAACATTAGGAAGCTTTGAAAATAAAGATAAGGTGCACAAATGTAAACTTCAGTAACCTGCAATACTCAGAGATAAACATGTTAGCATTTTTGATTTATTTCCTTCTAGTCTTTTTCCTATGTATAAGTGTATACACCCACTTATATGCTAAATATATGGTGTATCATACTGTCTAAATAATTTTGTATCCTACTCTTTTTAATGAAACATTATATAGTATTCACTTTCTTATGATCATTAATATTTTCTGAAAATAATTTATAATACTCCATTGTACCTACCATGATTCATTTAACCAATTTCTATTATTGAACATTTAAGATGTTTTATATATATTTTAGCCAGTATGAATAACATTTTTGGACACCCCTCCATAAGAGGATAGCTATACTGACTCTATGTAGCATTTCTTCTACCTACCATGCCTGAGCAAAGTCTCTCTTAGAAAATGTGTGTCTTTAGGGTCTTTATGTCATTCACATCACAGCGGAGAGAAGAGAGAGAGAGAGCTATCTTTGGTGGTATTGCAGGATTCAAGTGCCAGCTTGAGTTCTTACAGGCTGTGTGAACTTGGGAAAGTTACTCAACATCTCTTTGCTTTAGTTTCTTTATTTCTAAAACTAGGATAATAGTATTTTATGTATAGGGTTCTTGTTAGGAATATAACTCTACTAGATATATAACTGGTATCTTTCAAAATTCATCTAGTGACTGCTGAAGTTGAATTATAACTCTAAGTCTAGAGCACTCTGCTGAGAATTCTCTTCTTAGCATTCAATGTTAGGTATGGCAGATATAACCTAAGGATGAAACTGCCCCAGATGTGACACCTATGGCATATTTTTAGATTACTTGAGATCACACTTAGTATCCAAAAACGTAGTCTGTTAGATCTAACTTTGTGTTTTCCTTTGTCTTTGAAATTCTGTTATTGAAAGCTGACTACCTGGTGATTGCTGGAAGGTGATATGATTTCCCCAGTGCATGATAAAACATAAGGCATATTGAACAACAGGGTTAATGTAAACAAGAGACTTTATACACTTTTCCACTTCTTTTCTTTGTAAATTGCAGGTGGAATCTTCTAGATTGCATTGAAAAAATTGATTAGATTCAGGAAACGATCTCTTGCTAATTACTTGGGTCAGATTCAGAAGTTCCTCTTCTTAGCTTCTAATTTTAATATAATTCCTTGCTTACATAAAAGTTGCAAAAACATTTCAAAGAACTCTATTATATCCTCTACGCAGATTCAGCATTCCTTAACATTTTACCCTATTTGCTTTAGCATTTGTTCTTTCCTTCTGTCTGTAATAAGGAAGAACAAATCTGACTCCATATTGGATGTTTCTTTTACTTTAACCATTGTATTCTATTGCTTTTGCTACAAGTTAATCATTAAAGAGAGTTGGCTATAGCTTAAAGTATACATAATGGCCCATCACCAGGAGCCCTGCCTCCCATGTCTGAGCATAAAGCTAGAAGATGAATGATGGTCTAATATTAATAAGATAAAATTTCACAGTAATGCATACAGTATAGTTCCAAAAAACTAAGTTCATGAGAAAAGAGGGAGGAGACCTTGCTCAACAGCAGTTAATATGAAGACGTCAACCTCTATTTGACCACAACATCAATATGCAGGAACACTATATATACATACACACACACACACACACACACACACATATATACACACATATATGAGTTCATATTCATGTCTCCAATTCCAATTCAACACCACAATGGTCACAAAATATTTAAAGAGTAGAAATAGATGGGACAAGATATTAGTTGCATGTGAGGGGAAAGGAGGGGAAGCATTCAAGGTAACTGTAAGTTGTAAATGCTAGCATGGTGCTCCCAACAGTTCAGTGTAAAGTGTTCTGTGCACCAACATTTTTTTGTTGTGTGTGTCAAACCTACTACTAAAGCCTAAGATTGCATTCCTTTTTTAGCAGCCGTATCACAGTGTTCCTGCATATTGATGTTGCAGTCAAACAGAGCTTGAGGTCTCCATATTAACTGTTGTTGAACAAGGTCTCCTCCCTCTTATGAACTTAGTTTTTCGGAACTATACTGTATGCATTCCTGTGAAATTTTATCTTATTAATATTAGACTGTCATTCATCCCCTTCAAACCCCTTTAACCCCAGTTTAGCTAACATATTAATTGTCCTACACATTATCTGTTATACAAAGGTTTTATAAAATGCTCTCTGTGTGCTTTGGATGATCTTCTTTGCAGACAAAGCAGAAGGCTGAGACTACAGCATGCTCTTGGTGGTGATGTGATAACCATGGAATTGTAGCTGGAAATGGGGTCCTTTCTTACCATGATATTTTATGTTATGAAATAGATAATCAAGAGTCAGGTTACCAAATGCTACAAAAGGGAGTGAGGATAAGATAAGAAATATGATTCAAAATTTACAGAAAGAGAAGGAAATTTCCCTGATGACTGTCATGTAGACTGAAAAGGACTATTAATATGTCCATCCCATTCTTGACCTTCTTTTCTTCTTACTTTAAACATTCTTCCAAGGTAATCTAATTACTTCCATGGCTCTAAACTCTCCATCTACTCTTCTATAGCTGTTCCTTCTTCCATAATAATAGAATTTTAGCTGCTTTGTGTCAAGTAAGCTAGAGATTGCATTTCCTAGCCCTGTTGCAGTAGGTGTGGACATGTGGTGGTTCTAGCTTGGGGAATATGATTAGAAGTGAGCTATGCAACTTCCTCCTCACTTGCCTAAGAGGAAATCTCTGGCCTTAAACTTCCACTCTTTTCTCCAAGCAGAGAGACTAGAAGAAACCACCTGTTGAACATGGAAAAGCTACTATCAGCCTGGGTCCCCGAATAATTGCATGAGGGAGAGCCACCTACCAGCTTGAAATACCCATCCTAGAATTTCATGTGGTGAGAAATACCTTCCAATGGTTTGAGCAATTACCTCTTTTTGCGCGCCTCTCTTGAGTACCCTACTCATATATCCAGCTGCTCACTAGAGTATTTCCACCTTTGTAATCTCACAGATGTCTGAAATCTAATATATTTCTCTTCAAGTTTACTTCTCCTTTCTGGTATTGTTGTCATCCCAGATGACCAATCCATTACACGTGGAGTTATTATTGGCTACTTCCTTTCCCTTTTGCTCATATCGAATCAGAACAACAGCTTGGTTCTGAATCCTTTATTGCTTGCCTACCCTTTCTTCTTTATTCTCTTGTCTATTGTTTTAGATGATGTCCAAGTCATCCCAGGCTGGGACTAATGCACCAACCTGATAACCAATTTTTCTGTTTCAAATCTTGCTCCCTTCAAGTTCATTCTTGGCTATGGTTCTATTACTAGCTCAATGATCTCATCTGGAAAATAGGGATACTAATAGTATCGACCTTATGGAGTTCTTGTGAAAATTAGCTGAGGTAATACATGCCATGCATTTAGCATGGTTCCTGAAATACAGCAGTAATTTAAAAATCTTTTTAAATTTAAAAAGTTTTTCAAGAAAAATTAACTGTTGTTAACACTATTATTAGTATTACCATATCATAACTTTCCTAAAAATTCCTTGAAGAGTTATTATTGCCTCTAGGATAAAATCACATCTCTTAGTGAGCCTGACTAATACTCTGTAATCTAGTCCCTATCAAACTCTTCAGATTGATCTCTTATGATTCTCCCCTTCAAACCCTGTGCTTTCTTTATTCATGTTGCAATATCTACAATTCTTTTAAGATGCCAAACCTTTTCATACTTCTTATTTTTGTGCATGTTGATTCCAGTGCTTTATACACACAACTTCATTGTCATTCCCTAGCTCTTACTATCTGTTCATCCTTCAAATCTCAGCTTGTATATTACCTCCTCTAGGAACTTTCCATGATGCTTCCTGGTCTAGTTTAAGTGCACGTTCCATGTCCATTCATAACACCCTGTGTTCTCCTTTATTGTAGCAGCTAGGATAATGTTCTATAAATATATATTGACAGTAGACATGTTTTAGGTG
Source organism: Vicugna pacos (assembly GCF_048564905.1). Classification (NCBI taxonomy): domain Eukaryota; kingdom Metazoa; phylum Chordata; class Mammalia; order Artiodactyla; family Camelidae; genus Vicugna; species Vicugna pacos. The sequence continues at coordinate 62,475,408 of NC_132994.1, read as the reverse complement.
TTTGTTTGGCTGTTCTCTTTTCGGTGGGCTGTAGTGGCACTATTTATATACGAGTCTTCACCCTGTTTATCATATCTGATTGAAACATGCTCAAAGACTGGGCTGAATATATTTGTTACAGCTACTAAAATTTTGAATTAAGAGGCAAAATTATGGCTGGTTAATATGGGTGCTAGACTTGTAAAACATGAAAATTTAGGGCCAGAGTCCATGCCTTAGAAAGGGAAAAGCTAACAGATACAAAAACCACAGACAGAATATGGAAAAACAGGGATAATGGGTAAGCAGAGAAAGCAGGTCTTCAGAGAGAACAGAATTGATGCTTAGAGAGAAATGGAACAGAACTTGACCAAGCAACAGAACAGCTGTCTGAAGAATCTGAGCTTGGATTCATTCATTCAGAATTCTTTGTAAATGACATTTACAGAAAGTCTCAGTAAATGACAGAGAAAAGAACCATGTTCTCATAGTACTTTGACTTGATTTTTAACTATATGAATTTATAATAAATATAAAAACCCAAGTGACACTAATTAATAAAGTAACTCCATAGGAACTGTGATGATGTTCTTACTTTTACACACATTCACTTTGAAAAATTAAAAATAACTGAAATTGATGTCACTTTTGACTAAGATTTTCTTATGGTTGTTCAGTCTAGAATGACAATGACCAAAAACTAGTGGCCATACACAAATCAATTCTTTCTCCAGATAGCATGGAATAACAAAAGCAAGTAGCTGTAAAGGTGTTTTGTTTTTTGAATGCTGCTCTTTGACAAATTATAAATTAGACAAATTATAAAGAATTAGTCTTCTGAAGGTCAGTCTTACAAAATTTTTGAGGACTCAAATCCAATATTCCAGGAAATTTTTTATGACTGTTTATGATGTGGGTAGGAATTTATTGTATCTCTTTTTTTGTATTTCCATGTCTTTTTTCTTTCTGCTAAATTTTGTATTCCATATAAAGTTATTTATTTCTGGAAAAATTACCAAGTTCATACAATTCGTGAGCTATAAAGACTGAATGACCAGAAAGTTAAGTGTTATTTGAGGGACATTCTACTAGAAAAACATCAAACGAGTCATCAGAAGGTTCTAGGCAAAACTCTGCCATCATTTAACTATATAAACTTGGGTAGTTTCATTGACTGGCGTTCCCCTCCCTTCAGTTATCTTGGCTTTAAAGTAAGGATCATAATCTCCTACTTACCTTGGAGTTGGTAATCAAAAGTTCACTTTGAAAATGTTAAATTTCAAGTTTATAGGTAACAAAAACAACAAAGGGTTTATAGACAACAAGATCTTATTAATATTCTGCAACAGAGGAGTACTGGCTAGGATTGAGTGGAATGACTTAATGACTTCTCAGTCCAAAGATACTACATTGCTCATCACTAATTTTGTCTGCATAAGAAATGATGCTTCATGTTCCCAGAAAGATACAAATATCTACATTTGGACCCTAAGAGAGACATATTAAATTATTTATCTGCAATATGGTAGCATGTATTTATGTATATTCACCTAGGTAATGTTTTTAGCAAAAGCAAAAGAATTGCAACCAAATGTAAAAGGATAATAAAATATTTACCAAAAAGGAAAAAAAGACGCTTCCAATCATATGCTACTGTTATTAAGGGAACAGGCTCTTAGTTTTCTTAACTATGAAATGAGATTTCATAATTATACAAGCAAATAGGATTGTAAAGAATTTAGCACAATTCCTGGCACAAAATAAGGGCCCACAGAATGTTAAATGTAGAAGTAAACATGAACTTTGATCTTTGATCCGGAAAGAACTTTGGAGAAAGAGATAACTGATAGGAAGTGTGAAGCTGACCAGGTGCAGAAATGTGGTCCCAGATGTACAGTTTCCCAGCAATCATGTAACACTCCACATACAGAAGGATCTGGTTCCTTGCATTTGTCTCCTGGTAGGTGGGTTATTATTGATCTTAATTCCTCTAAATGTCAGCCAATCAGATGGAACGTCTCTGCCCATCATTTCCCAATAAAATTTTAGATGTAAGCACTTTTAAATTAAGGTTTTACTGAATCACTGTAGAACCAATCCAGTACAAATCGAGGAAATGTTTACTCAGCCCTACCTAGTTTATTTAAGATCTTTTCGCAAATATTTGCAGAAAGTCATGATTGAAACTCAACCTATGTCCTAATATAATGGTGAATAAAATATAGGACTATATTGGATATGGCTATATATAGATTTATATGACAATGTGTAAGAACTGCATGGAAGAAGTGATGAAAACTTTGTGCATAATAAACACTAGTTATTCCCTTTCTTAAATGGACTGGTGGCAGTAGTTCAGAAGGATAATTTTAACTTTCTTCACTTCTCTAGACCATTGTTAAATTTATTTTGACTGTTGTTCTGCACACACTCATTGCCTGTAAAATGTAAATATCCTGGGTAGTAGAGTGTTGAGTATCTAGTTGACTAAAAGGAATAGCTGTCATTGAGAAAACAGCTCCAGTTTAACGTGGCAATAATAATAATGAACTAATGTAATAAGCAGAGATATTTTACCACAATAAGAATACAAAAACAAAGTCATATTCATTTTCAGAAAACGAGAACTAGCTCCTTTTTAATGACATATTGGGCATGCATCCTTGGGGATTTACCAGTCATTACTGTTTTAAATTAAGACAGGTTTTTCTTTTTTTGATCTTAAAATAGAATCTCAGATAAAAAGCCCCAATTCACCCACATAGTACATAGAGTGCCAGGTTTGTTCTGAATAATGCTCATGGAAAATAGTGGTTGTACTGTATTTGAGAAACACCGAGAATTTTGAAATTGTTATGAAAGGAAAAACAATTAATGTCACAAGTTGTGCATCTCTAATTTTAATACACTTCTAGAAGCTTATAGACTCAGTTGTATTGTAGTATATTAATCTTTTAATAATTTTAATCAACTTGGCAAAAGTATTTTAATCAATTGGCAATATTAGGCTTGGCCTCTGGCTGCTGTATATTCAGTTGCACATTTGTAAATCACTTCTCTCTTTGAGCATTGGTCCTTCATTGTTAAATGGAGAGTGAGGTGGTGTGTGGAGTCCATTATTTCTAAGGTGCCTTCCCATCTTATGTGAATCTGTGCTTCTGCACTTCTGCTTTTCTTGGCTCCTGGGCTGTGTTTCATATGAGCATAAGGCCACTGCCTAGCAGCACTTGACAAGATTGGAATGGAAGTAGATGTCCTCAATCTTAAAAAATTCAACCAACATTACTTTTGAGAACTCACAACTGTCTTCTCCTGCCTTGGGAAGAAAGAATTTGATAGAATGAAAGCATGGTGGGCCTGACAATTTAAATTTATTTGTAGGAATACAGGAAATAAAAAAGGAAGTTGTGGAATTGTCAGGTAGTTAGATAATTGAGGGCAATGGGCAGATAAGTGGAGGAGAGGGAGGAGGGTCCGGAAGATGGTGTTATGCCCACCTCCAGCATAAAGGGGCTTTACCTCCTCTAAATGAGTGCTAGGGAGAAACCGGTCAGCACCCGACAGTCATGACTATGAACTGAGAAAGGACTTAACTGGACACAACCCAGTGTTCATTGTATTATAATTAACATTGTGGTTTAGGCACTCCCTGACCTGGGTTCTTCTGTGTCCACCTGGGGTAAGGACACGCGCAAAGGGGCCATACGTGACTAAGCATTCCAGGGACAAGAGCCATCAATCAATCTGGAGACCACTTCTATGTGGGGACAGAGAGAGAGAGGAGACAAAAACTGCCACTTTTCCTCCCTTGGATGGGCCTGCCTCCCATTTTGGGGGGTGTACTTTTCCTTTTTTAAATAAATCTTTTAAAATCTTTCGGTACACAGTGCACAATCTCCTGACTGGAAACTTATCTTTCGGGTATGACAAGAGCTGGGGTCTTTACCTTTTGAGGTAACAGAATCCTTAAACGGCAGAATGTATCTTGAATTTCACTGGTGAGCAAGTATGCTTGTGCCACAGAAAATAGTGTCACCATTTACTGCTCACAAACATATGATTATTTCTGTAAAATAGATGTCATATGACCTTCTATATTCTCTATTTCTAGACATTCAAAACCTTTAGGGTACCTTTTAAAAAATTAAAACCTTTAGAATCATTGAATGTGAAAACAATCTTGGGTGAAATCGCATGGTAACTTATATCTAGCTCAAGCACTTGTCAGTATGTTTCATGCTTCAACAACCTGTAAAAGAGGAAAATAAAGGTCCTTTGATTTTTCTGACTTTCAACCCTGGAACAGGATGTCCCTGACTTTAAAATGGAAGATCTCCAGAAAAGGGAAAAATGAAAAGATAGCTTAACATATTATTAACTGCTAGTATTTTTAGTGTTTCAAAAATTTGCTTGTATATTCCTTTCATTGAAATATGCAGTTATGACATTTCCACGAAGTGATGGCATCTGGTGTTAAGGACAAAACAGTGGGACTTTACCACAAGCAGCCTGATTCTTGCACCTGCCCCGTCTGAGGAAGAAAGCTTTCTGAGGCCACTTAAGGAATCAGTAGCTGTCTAATGTGACACAGCCATGTAAAATTTTGCTCTTTTTCAACACTGGTATGATTTGTGAATAATAAATAATAGCAAATAATTAGACAGCACTCACTTACTAAGTACTGTGTGTGTGTATTCATGTAACTGTCATGACAACTGTAATTATTTTCATTTTACAGGTGAGAAACTGAAGAAGAAAGGAAGAAATTATATCCCTTGCCCAAGGTTACATCGCTGGTAAGTGAAAGAGCCCAGGCAAATGGGACCCAGAGCTTCCGACCTCAGCTAGCATGCACCACCACCTCTCCACCCCAAACGCGTTGTCCTCCCGAGTAGCCATCCTGGGAGGCTGTGCAATTCCATCTATGCTGGCATTTCTGAAAACACTCCTGTGCTTTCTTTCGTGTGATCGAGGGCTGATATACTAGAAGCCAGTCCAAACAGAGAGCAAAATAGCCCCCAGCAGCTCAATCTGGCAGTATGAAAAGGAACTGAGCTGTCCCTTTAGCTAGACGCAGCCCACAGACATGATTGGTTTGGCCTGTGGTTTTGGCCTGGACAGTGTTTTACATTTTAATTAGTTACCAAAATAAGCACAATGAAATTTAAAAGCCTTATACACAAATCTGAATTTCTGGTCTCTCTTGGAGAATTGGAGCCTCAACATTGGGCTTGAATCCGCAGTTTCTCACAATCCCCATCATCCGTGTCCCCCAGAAACTGGGGCTCAGGGTCACTTACCATTTCTCACATCACTTCATTTGTGTGTTTTACCTACCTGGCCCCTGTAGATACTTGATTTTGTGATGCTTGAAACAAAACCATTGTTTTCGAGGAGTAGTGGAATCAAAATAATTATTGAAGCTTGTGAAAAGAGAATTTCAGAGAGGAAACTTTCAGATTAGAAGGGCCGTTATTGCTAGGAATTAAAGGATTAAGGCAGAGCATTATTCTGAGCAAAAGAACTAAGGGTTAGATTAAAACCATGGGACACATAATTCTGGCCCGTCCCAGATATTCTACATGCTCTCAAGCAAGTTCCTCAATTTTCACGTAGAATAGCATATTTTCCAAATTCTAGGTACCATTCACACTATAAATTGACAAAAGGAAATATTTCCATGCCATGATCAATGTGTACTAGTCCAGAGAAGTTCGAAATGTTACTGGAATGGACAGAAGAAAGATTCCATAGCAATATCGCAAATCCCTCTCTCTCTAAAGATGAAATCATTGATCCTTCCGTAAAAAGGGTCTATCAAACAGGGTAACCACAAGAACAGACACTAATTTGGTAATGTCTGCTAGATAAGACGTAAACAAATGCGTTTCCCTAATGTGCTGTTGATATTTTTATCAAGAACTCTCCCTTACAGAACTCTATAACCTAATCTGCTTTGGACCTAGTCTTTAAATTATTTGCCATTATCCATGATACATACAAACTCCTTTATGCTTTGTTTAGCCTGCACTGGCAGGATTTGTGCAGCCATACTGAGATGGGAAGCCCCATGAAAAAGACAGCAGGACCCCCAGGCTGGGCAACTACCCTCCTGCCAGCACCATTTGGTTCCCTGGCCCTGCAGCATTATTTCGCTTTTTAAACTCTGAAACGGCTTACTTCTAGGAAAGTGGAACTTACCCCTAAGATTCTATTGGTTCCCTGAGCTAACTCCTGATTGGTCTATTTGTAGTGCTTCATTTGCATCAAGCTCACTCCTGATTGGTCCATTTCCCTCACTCCTGATTGGTCCATTTCTACAAAGCCTGTTCCTAATTAGTCACCTTTGTTATACTTTATTTGCATATGATGTTACAAAATGTTGCAAAGTCTAGACTGGTAGCCTATAAAAGGCTGTGTAAACCTACAGATGGGGTCCAGAGCTTGGAGTGTTAACTCCTCTGGGCCCACTGCGGTAATAAACCTGAGTTCTCCAACTCTCTGAGTGCTGCTTGGTCTCTCGCTCAGATCCAGGTTGCTGTCACAACTGAGTTGTAACACCGAGCTGTAACACTGAGCTGTAACACACTTTTCTGCAACAATACAACCAGACCTCCAGTTATTTAACTGTTAGTTCATCCATACATTCATTCGAAAGATATTTACCAAGTGCTTACTAAATGCCATGTTCTCAGCTTCATTGTTGTAATTTACAGCCTAGGACATGGTTGGAACAATGAGGTTATATTCAAAGTTATTATGGAGTTGGAGGAGCTCAATGCATTTATTGTTCTATTTTGTGGTTTGAGTGGAGTTACTGAGATTACTGAAGAAATATTTCCTCACATTTGAGTTCCAAAATTATTAGCAAATTACCAAGCATCCTAGATATATGTTGTCCTCTACGTCGCTTGTGAGCCACGCTAAGAGAACTGTCTCCAAAGCAGTTTGGTATCTGCATCATCAGTCAGCTGGCACCGTAGGGGAAGAGATGATGAGATTTTAAAGTACTCATTATTCTTTCTGAAAAATTGCCGGTTTGTTTTTCCCCTCCTCTCATTCCTTAAAGTCTGTCTCAGAGTCTTTGGTGTTCTCTTGTGATCTGTTTGGCAAATGCTTCAGCCCATGTAGCACACTTCATTTCCCTTTCTCCCAACTTTACCTTCACTTGAGCACATTAGAGAAATGTATTATATACATATGTATACACTGAGGCTTCCTTCATAAAATATGTAGATGATGTCAGTGAAAAGGTTCGAGAATATCTTTAATTATTTCATTTTAAGCTAGAAAGACATGTAATCTATGATTTGGATCTCTTAATGTTCCAGAATTTCCATTCAGACAGAATCTTTAAGCAGTTATTTACAAGCCTGCTTCCTTTCCTTCCTAATGTTAATCCACAGTTAGCAGCATCCTGACCACTTGTGTCCTGAACTACCGCAACAGTTTCCATTCGAAACTACAGCCAGAAGCCCGTTAATGCCCTAATGAAAGCAATTTGTATCAACTAAGTCACAATGAAGACACAAGAGGGAAAAGGTTAACCTTGCCAAATGGGTGTCTTATTGAATTAAATGAAAACTGCAGTTCACTCTTCCCTCAGAATCCTGGGTGAAATTTAGAGATACAAGCTGCGTTGGCCTGAAGTATTTTTGGATTTCGTTTTCTTTTCACTCTGTGTCTCAGCACATGCTTATTTGAAAACTCCTCTACCTTTATTTCACCATCAAGAAGTTTTCTCTCTGATTCTGAATACAGCAGGATGGAATGCTTGAGGGATACGCGCGCGCGCACGTGTGTGTGTGTGTGTGTGTGTGTGTGTGTGTGTGTGTGTGTGTCTGGGGCATGGGGCAAGGGGCAGAGTCCCAAAGAAACGAAATCAAGAGAGCTCTAAAGGTCTCTTTTTGTCAACTGTTCAACCAAAGAACACATGTTCTACTGAGTATTTTCCAAACTCCCAGACCATGCTATTCATCTAAAAGGTTCAGCTCCATTAAAGTCTATTGTGTTGGAATTCTTACAGTGTGGAAATATATTTTTTGTAGGCCTTATTTTCTTTTCTCTGAGACAAAAGTGCAAATAATGCCCAGCTGATTATTATCACCTTCAACATCCATGAGCACCTTGAAAAAGGATCTCATTTTATGTCTCAGAAATACAAGAATATAAAAAATATTCTCCCTGTTTTAAACCGCTAGGAGCTTGCAGTTTATTTGAGGAACAGGTTAGGCATATGTAAATATGCAGATAATTAAAAACATATTGGTAAGTGGTATAGACAATAATGATGTAGGAGAGGGTGAGATAGGAAGCTGACATGGAATGTTCCATGGACAAATATTAGCAATTTAAATTTGCTCAAGGTTAATGCTCTACTGACCCAATACTAACCATATTAAAAAGAACAAGAACTTGGGGCAGAAAACATGTTTAATTTCTTTTCTCCCAATTTCTCTACTATGATCTAACTATTTTCTTGACCCAGACTACCTGGGTTCAATCCTCTTATCTGATGCTCTTTGTATTGCCCCAACTAATTGTTCTAGAACAAGGGTCAGTAATTTTTTTTTCTGTAAAGAGAATCAGATAATAAATATTTTAGGCTTTGTAAGCCATGCAGTTTTTGTCACAACTGTCCAATTACACAATTGTAGCATGAAAGCAACCATAGATAATATGTAAAAATTGAGAATGGTAAGATTCCAATAAAACATTATTTATGAACACTAAAATTGGAAATTAATATAATTTTTGTGCATCATGAAATAGTATTCATCTTTGGATTTTTTTAAACTACTTATAAAATATAAACCATCCTTAGCTCCTGGGCTGTACAAAAATGGGTGGTCAACTGGATTTGGCCCATGGACCATAGATTTCTGACTTATGCATGAGAAGGCTTTATCATTTCCTCACTCCAGCTCTATTCAGTTTCCTCATCTGTCTCACAGAAACTAGGTCCAGTTGCTATGTACAAGTAAAGTAACTTGTGATCTTCAAAGTATAAAGCTAAAGTTAATGTAATAATTGATTTGATAGTAAATAATTGACATAACTTAAGATCAAAGGAAGCCTCTGAGCATGTTGAGCATCAGAAACTGCTGTCCAGGGAAAAGTCAAGTAAGTAGAACATAGGGTGACTGAGTCAGAGTCTGTATAACTAACAGTCAAGCCTGGTTCTGTTGTGGGAGAATAGTTCTTGCCTCGCACAGGAAAGAATTCAAGAGCAAGGCATGATAAAGAGAAAGCAAGTTTATTTAGAGAGATACACACTCTATAGACAGAATGGGGTCTGTCTCGCTCAGAAGGGAAAACGGTTTAGGAGATACACACTCCATAGGCAGAATGTGGGCCATCTCAGAAAGGTGAGAGGGAGAGAGACCAAGAGGTGTGGGGGTATTTAGTTTAAAGTAAAAGCAGATACACACTCCACATACAGAGTGTGGGCCATCTCAGTGGGGAAGAGAGACAGAGAGACCAAGAGGTGCAGAGTGGTTAGGTTTTATGGGCTTGGTAATTTTATATGGTAATGAGTAGGAGGATTATTCCAACTAATTTCCGGCAGGGGCGAGGATTTCCAGGAAATGCCTCCCACCCCCCTGCCTACTTTTTGACCTTTTATGGTCAGCCTAGTAACTGTGATGGCGCCTTTGGGAATGCCATGGGGCTCAAGGTCTACTGCAAGTCAAATCTTCCACCATCTTGGTTCTAACTAGTTTGTCCTGTCCTCAATTGCAGTGTCCTTCCTTCAGTGGTTGTGCCCAGCCATCTTTCTTCCCACTTCAGTTCCACTTCCTCCCTTGGGAAGGAGACCAGAGAATTCCTCTTTGCCAAAGAGATCAGCCAAAAGAAAATAATCAATGATACTGATATTTGTTGATATCACAATAAAATTTCTTCACTGCTCTGTTATTTTGAAATATGGTGGCAAATACTAAAAGTAATGACTTTAAATAAAGAAAGTGATTGCCAGAAGGGAGCAGGACTGGAGGATGGAGAGGGATGGAACAGAGAATATACTGATTTTATTTTAAGCCTTGTAATAATATTTGACTTTTAAATTCCTACATATATTTTTCAAAAATATAAAAATTTAATTAAAAAGAAAAAAAGCAGAGCCCTTTGGTGACTCTCAGTGCCTGCAAAACAAATCCAAACTACTGGGCATGCCACATAAGACACTAAACTTGGGCATAACCCACCTTTTTGGCTACACCATGATCACTAACCAGCACATACCAGGGAAAGAACTATTCTATCCAACTCACTTTTATATCCTTATATTCTTATATCTGTTTTTCTCTCTTGATTGTCCTTTCCTCATTCTCTGCCTGGTGAACTACTTACCTTTCAGAAAACACCAGCTTAAATGTTGCTTCTTCTCTGAACCTTTCATAGACCCTGTAGGAATCATTAATGGGTTCACTGTCTGTATCCCCTCAGAACTTTTGACATGTTTACACCACAGCCCTTAGCACAGGGAATTACTTATTTATTGGAATCTCATTCTAATCAGACTGTAAGTATCTCAAAGCAAAGATCAGTTCTGATTAATCTTTATATCACCATTTTCTAGCACATAGTAGGTGCTTAGTTAATAATTATTGACTTAAAGATGGGTTTGTCCACAGCCATGCATAATGAGGGAAGAAGCTACATGGTTAGTGACCAACTGGACTTACAATGTGAGGGCAGAGGCCAAAGATGACTCTTATTTTTATATGTTTAAATAGTTGGTAAGTAGGAGACCGATGGTACCACTGATAGAGGGAGAGGGAGGAGATTCTTTGATGGCAAATGTAACAAATTTGGTTTTATTTTTCCTGAGCTGCGGATTGACAGTGAGTTATCTCATAAATATTTCTAATCAGAAGTTAGAGAAACTAGTTGAAGTTCAAAAAAGAAACTAAGGTTAAAAAAGGATATTGTATTGTCATGACCATTAGATCACCTGTGAATCCAAGATTTGACGAGATTTCTGAGGTAGACAGTTGCTTTAAATGGTAACTCTCAACTCCATATGTGCGATGGAATCATCTGGAGAGGTTGTGAAAATGCACATTCCTCTGGCCCCACTCCTCGAGCTTCTGATTCAGAAAGTCTGGGGAGGGGCCCAGGAATCTGCATTTTGACAGACACCTTTTGATGATTCTGATGGAGAACTTCACATGTACACCTTGAGAAATTACTGGTATAACAGGAGAAGTAAAAGGCTGAAGAAATTACTTTGGGAGCAGTTTGGAAGGCTGGAGGAAGATGTGTATTCAAGGACGGGGAGAAGAATAGATGGCTGCAACTTGGAAATGGCTGTGCTACTATCTGCAGAAAACACTGGAATTAGAATTTACCAGTTACTTTATCTGCCTTCAAAATGACTTCTTCTGATTCATGGTTTGAATTTTAAAATATCTTCATGTCACAGACCTCATAAACAGATTACGATAAGGACTGAGAAAATATCTGGGAACTCACTTTTCAACCTATGATGAGTTAGAATTCTACTGCTCTGAGTATCAGGCTGTTTTCTTCCACTTACCAAATGCTTTTGCAATAATAAAATCAATTATATTTTCAGATTTAACATCCTTTTGTTAAGCAAATTATGTAAAAAGTCTTTATAGATATGAGCATTGTTTTTCACTGTATACGACACCCTTTGGTGATGACTCATCCTTATGTGCAGAACTCAAAGAATCTATCACTCACTGCATAAATTACTGTTGATAAGTTTGCTCTGGAAGTGAATAAAGCCTTCTGAACATTTTCCTTAAGCAGGCTAAATTCCATTTTTACTAGACCCACAGCCAATTCTAAAAAGGAAACTTTAATGATAAAATAATAAACAATTATTTGTTAAATTATTTACTTAATTTAGTAAATTACAAATAAATACATATTAACTAAACATATGTTAGAGTTAAATTTGCCAACTGCTTCATTACCATAATGATATTAAGCATGAAAGCTATCGTTGGAAGCTGCGTGTGAAAATAGAGACTAACCAAATGAGAACAACCAAAGGTTATTTATTCAGAGCTTGTTATAGCAAAGGAATCAGCCACTGCTACTTGTGTTTGGCAGAGACTCAAAGACAGGCAGAGGAGCTGGAAAGCTTTATACTGAATAAAAGAGGAGGCTTCAGGTATGCCCTGATTGGAGGCTGTTGGTACAGGAAAGCTGTAGGTAGGCTACGTCGGAGGGGGGCATCCTATGGGATTGGTTAGGGGAGCGTATTTGCTTTCTTTAGTTGGTCCTGAGTTGGAAGCCAGGACAAAAGTTTGGGAAGCTGTCAGTTGTTAATCAAGTCTTGGCCATTTGCGGCTGATTGTCTTAGGGACTATTGTCTGGCTTCCTGGGTGGGTTGCTAGTTCCCACAAGTCTGACTCACAGGTAGCAGGTTGGCTTTCTGGGCTGGTTACTCTAGCTAGTAAGTTGATTTCCTGCTGCAGATTGTGTGTCAGAGTTGCACGTATGTGACCTGGCCATTGTCCACTCCATCTCACATACCCAATGATATCTATAATATTTTAGAGCAAAATCATAGGTAAAGCTGGATTGATCTAAAAGACTTAGTATAGAGCAACAAAACAAGCTGAAAATAGATATGTGTTATTATTTACACTATGTGAAAAGGAAAGAAAAAATAAAAATCTATGTAAACAAAACTATAGATGTTTAGTAAATATATAATGTTTAGCAAATATTAGATGTGAATGTATATGTTTAGCAGAAGTCCTGGAATATTATACCAAAAAAAAGAAAAAGAAGAAGAAGGAGAAGGAGAAGGAGAAGGAGAAGAAGAAGAAGAAACCACATGATGGAAATCCCAAAAGGATCACTGAGATACTGAAGGAACTCCTACCAGTTTATTCCTAGACCCATGGGGTGGTGGCAAGGGCTGCTCACTCTTGGTGGTGGTGTCCACACATGTGTGAGGAACAGCATTTGCATGTGAATGGAAACCTGTTGTGTGAAGAGAACTGTGGATCACTCTCCCTTGAATGACATATTCTAGGGAGGAATTCTAAGAAGTTGGAATTCTGAATTTTTATATATATATTGTAAATGCATCTTCTAGATGGCTATGAAGGTCTACTATCAAGACAAGAAGGACAAAATATATTTTATTTGATAGTTTATTAGCTTGATTTATAATTCTGAAATATTCCAGTTTTTGGTATGTGAGCCTCCATTTGTCATTTGTTCCTCAAGTATTTGGGGCAGGCCTGGTAGTGCCTCTGCTGTCCTAGCACCTGGGGGAAGCACTGAACTTTGAAGGGTCAAAGAGAGGTGCCATACAGGTAGGACACTCACACAGAACCTGGTTTTCCCTTTCTCCATCCCAAATCACCTGTCCACACAATGTATAGTATATCTGCCTATACAGACCCCAGAGGGCTAGATTAAAATCAGCTGCTTCCTAATACCTCATTTCTGGCTGTATGGGGATGTATTACATGAATCTGTATCTAAGAAGAAAGATAAATTGTTCCACAAGTTATATTTCCCTGAATCCTTTAAAATTATTCCATTCAGATTTTTTTGTTGTTAAAAAAATGGAATGGAAATCTTATTAAAGCATTAGGAGAAAGGAACTTTCACTATCCAATTCTGTTTCTTTTTTCTTTCTTGGAAGCAGTTTCAAGCTTACTGAAAGGTTGCAGGTATCACACAAAGAACTTTTTCCTTCTCTGAACCATTTGAATTTAAATTGCCCAAGGGATGATTTATTAATCCTGAGTACTTTAGTGTATATTTCCTACAAACAAGGACATTATTTTATGTAACCAAAGTACAATCATCAAAACCATTAAAGTTAACATTACTACCCTCTAACGTTCAAGCCCCATTCACGTTGTGCCAGTTGTCTCAATAAAGAACAGACAAGCCAGGTGTGCTCTGACTGCTGTCATGCTGTCAATCTTGCTGACCTCATCTCCCATCATCCCCATAGGCTGCTGCTACCCAGCCATCTTTCAGGACTTTGGATGCATGGAGTTCTTGTATTGGAAGCCTTTGCATATACTCTTTCCTCTGCCTAGGCCATTCCTTCTCCAATGCTAAATTCTTCTGTTCTTCCAGGCAAAACTAGTCACTCCATCAGAGAGGTTAACCCAAGTTAATCCCTTAAGCTTTTTTATAAAACCCGTGCTTCTCTTTCTGTACTCTCCTCGTGGTGTGTAGCTATGCTCTTGTTTATGAGATTATTTCTGAAATGTCTAATCTCTTTCTATTTCTAAGTTTTGGGAAGGCAAGAATTATAATGGTTTTGTTCATCAGCATATCCAGAGGGCCTAACATAGTGTCTGGCATATAGTAGATACTCAGTAAAAATTTATTCAATGAATGAATGCAAGAAAAAAAAAGTAGAAAGTACTGTTATTCTGTTCAAAGTTTATGCAAATGAAACTACTATTTTAATCAAATATTCAATGACCAGATCACAGAAATGAGAATTTTAGAAGTTTTGGACTTTTAAAGAGGAAAAAATGAGAGAATATGTTGGTAAAACAAAGACCAATTTTATTGTGATCTAATATGAGAGGCAATGATTCCATCAGACAAACATGTGCATGTATTTTTTTCCTTTTAAGTATATCTTTCATTTATTCGGGGTGGGGCTCTGTATCATATTGCATGCTATTACCGTTTATTTAAAAGTAGTTTAAGCTGAGACATGAAAAGTGGATTCTGGTTAAGATACACTTCAGAGTGTTTTGCTCAGGCTTTCTTCCTATATTCAAAATTACTTGAGAATCCCATTTAATATATCACAGGCATGTACTGTGAAAATGACCATTGTAAAGGTTATGTGGGATATTTCATAACGTGAGATACATTATAAATAAACACTATAAAATGTATCATAGGGAAAAATACAATATAAGCCCTATGTAATTTTTAAAAGCTAAACTTGAATTTAAAAATTTGACTGTTTTTTCCTATAAAAATTGAAGAATACATTTAATAAAAAGATATTATTCTAATAATTTTCTTACTTAAAATGTCTTTTTAAAGTATTGTGAATCTTAAAAGTTCTAGTGACATTTTACTGAGCTGCATATATTTAACTTAGAAACTAGAAATACTATCTGTGAATCACAGCAAATAGGAAGGGAATTTGATTTATTCAACTCTTAAGGAGAAAACAGAAGTGCTATTTCATTCTTATAGTTTTCAAGGTCATTGGGTATATGATAAGAGGTTCTTCTCTGATATAAAGACATATCTGGATATATGTAGAATTTGTACTTAAAAATCAAATTATCCTATTAAAACGTGTAAATTATAAAACTCCCCAAAATGGGTCTCTTGATGAGTTTTATAAAGTACTTGCTTTCAATAATATGAAACAAGTTACCAAAGTAGAAAACATCTTCTTTCCCACCCTACCCGCAAAGATAAAAGATAGAGGTAAGTCACTAGTTTCTGCTGTGTTTTATGGTTCACAATATATACAGAAACTATTAGTGCTCATATCCAGGTCTTTTTTTAGCAAAATCTTGTGTGCTTGGTCACATAGACTGACCCTCACAACTGGCTACTAAAACTAAAGCATATGTCATGTTTCGTACAAATAGGCCTTGAGGGGTGGTAAGCATCTCTATTTTTTTCCCCAGAGCAACAGTGTATTTAGCACAATGCACATGTGCTAGAGGGTAATGTGAGCATATATAACTTAAAAAAAGTTTCGCCAGCTTTATTAAAATAAGTAAAAGCACAGATGAAATTGATTTTCATGATATATGTTATTCAGCCCACTATATCTCAAATGTTATCATTTCACCATGTAATGAATGAAAAACAAATCATTGAGATATTTTACATTCTTTTTTCATACCAAGTCTTTAAAGTGAAGTGTGTACTTTACTCTTAATTTGGGTAGCCACATTTCGTGTGGTCAACGACCCCATGTGGCTAGTGGCTACTATACTGCACAGTGCAGGTATAGAGTTTGGAGGAAGGAAGGAAAGGAGGGAGGGAGGGAGGGAGGAAGGAAGGAAGGAAAAGGAAGCTGGGCGTGATTCCCTTAAAGCAGTAACAATATTTTTTCAAGGGTGAAAAGTAAGCATTAATTGTAATTAAAGGGTCAAGGCCAAAAAGGAACTGTGTAACTTTGGTTTCCTACCAGTGTCTTGAGTGTCTCCCATAGAATATGAAGTGCTTAAGGGCAGGGACTTTTTTTATTCATTTCATTATCATCAGAGCCTAACACAGCACCTGGCGTGTATTAGTGCTCTTATGTATTTGCTGAATATGTGAGTAAATGAATCAATGGCAGTATTATAAATACGTTTTTTCTAAAAATTAAAGATATCCAGTTAGTCACAGGATTTAGGCAGAGTATGTTGGATCTGCATTTCAGAGATGGGGAGAGAAGTCGGGGTTGTTGCCTCACATCAACAGCACTTGTGAAATTCATTTAAGAAGACTAATAAGTGTAACTCTAAGACCATCATAATACAGCATTTAGAAAACAACTTTTTAAAAAAGTGGCCCTAAGGTAGAATTTCATCATTTCACCTTACTTCAGAGGATCACAGCCAAGTCCTCAAACTAAAAAACTTGGTTAAATCCTACATAATGAAAATTTTTATTGAACGAAATACTTTTAAAAATGTAAGCAATTGTATCTCTAGTTCACATATAATTTTTTTATTCATTTTTCTCTTTCTTTTTAGCTAATGTATCACTTAAATGCCAGAAAAGATTGAGTTCCCCAAGGAGAAGCCTAATTCATAGTTGTTTCAAGGAATCAAATGGCTTGGGTTTCAAGGACAAGCAAAGTATGTGATTTCACATTTAAAGGGAGACTTGCAATACCCTCACTTGCTTTCTGTGACTCGAACCAGACATCCCTTTAATATAAAAACAATTTTACCGAGTATGACCCTGACATCTTTAAAAATAAGAGCTATGTCTTTCTTTCTGATTTAAAAAACAATCGCTCTTCATGATAAAACATCTACTGAAGACTCTAACGGGGAAAGTTATAATCACCTACCATCCCACTGTTCAGAGTTAGTTTATTTTACTGTCTTTTTCTGAAGTCATTTTTAACAATATAAATATCTATAGCTTTTATAAAAGTTATGTCATATATATCATATATGCTTATGTCTCACTTATCATAAGCATTTTATACTCATAAATGTTCTTTGAAAATAAGATCTTGTTGACTGCATAAGATCCCTAAGAAATTTGGTATTTGTAATGAAATGAATACATGATATTTACATGGCAAATGGTATTATTATTGGTAGAAAGTTGGCCTCTACAACTTCCCCCTCTTCTGTCAACACCCAGAGGCTCAGTTATTGCTGGTGCGAAGATTTAAGTGGCATTGCTAAGTTGCTCCAAGTAAGAGGACAATAGATTTTGCATTTTGCTTCTGAAAAGAAAAAGAAGATAGGATGAGGGAATCAGGCCAGTAAAATGGCAGAGTGTAATGTGCAGTGGATTTCTGTCTCTTCATTCATTCTCCTCTCAGTCATCCCTGATGATTAAGGTCATCAGTAGATGTCTGCTCAACTCAGAAATGTTCAGGGTGAGTGTTATTTTTATGAAAATTGATGATGATGTTTGATACTGAGGGTTCCAGATTAGGTTGGCTTGGGCTGAAATAAATAGCATGAGTGAAATAAATAGCACGGACTGGGGACAAAGGGTCATGAGAAGGTAAACCTTTGAGAATTTAGAGATATGCTCAGGAGAGTTTTGAGCCACTGCTGCCCACGTAGTGGTAGGATCCCTGCCTTTGGTCTCAGGGATTTCTCTTTGGAATGGACATTTTTACCTTTGATTTTCCTCCTCTATTTTCTCATTTCTCTTTCACACCCTCCTCATATTACTGTGTCTCAGAGCCATCATCTTTCATCTTTCTATCTCAGTTTTTTTTTCCCCCTCTTTTCTTCCTGCACGAGCATTTTCAAAGCTTGGAAAAACCCTCCTCTGGTGGTTTCTGCCCATATCTGCCTGGCCGAAAACGACTAACTTCTCCGGTTTCTGATTGTAACATAATACGATTGCTTACTGTGTTTCCTTCCTGGCCTCACAACATACAGCCCATCCACTTAAACAATTTATAAAGACAAACAATGCTTTCCAGAGCTTGTGTCTATATTTTCATTTTAATTCAGATTTGTCGTTTGTGTCTACCACATCCCCTAAATTTATAATGATGTTCAAATTGAAAATTCTTCTTGGTTTATAACACTTTGTAGGGAGATGGGAAGAAAATTAGAGAATTTGCAGTGTCATCAGGTGAATCAGTCTCACAATCAGTAGAGTTTCTTAGCCTCAATTTTATGTTTTTGTCTAAAAAAGTGAAATTTAAAGGTTTATCTTTTTCAGTGCTTATGTGAAGAGTTATAGAGTAATTATAAAGTGTCTATTATATAAACACTATCAGAACATAAAACAACTCCCTTTGAAAAATGGTGGCATGCTTAATTTATTCTTTCTTGGTGACAGTTTGTCCCTGAAAATAGTGTTGTAAGAAGCAGTTCTGGAGAGGGTGGTCTGTAAGAGCCTATTGTGTAGGGCTTAGGTTACTTCATATCCTTCTCAGAAAGCTGTGGTCTGTCTTATCAAAATGCTTTCTAACCTCCGTGAACAGTGAGTCTCTCAATGCACCACTTTAAGGATACTTAGAGTTACTTGGAAATTTGCTGTAAAGGAATTGCTGGTGTGAGTTACCTGCGTAGAAACCACTTCTGGCTTCTAGAAAAGAAGACAAAAGCATAGCAAAGAAGAAAACCTACCAGAATCCATATCCAGGTCTAGCTATTATCTCTGGATATTTCTATTTGACCAGAAGATGTTAAACAAATATTTATTGAGTGGTTACTGAGATCAGATACTGTGCTGGAAGCTGGAGATAAATAAGACAAACAGCCTCCTTAGGATAAAAATCATAGGATTTGTGTTTATATATATTTGCCTGGTGTCTTGGTGCGACCAGCTCAGCACTTAATTTTTTAAACTGCATATTCATTGCCCCACATGCCAGCTACCAGTAATCAAATAAATTGTAATGTATTGTGACTTGGTGGAGTATTTATAAATTTTCTTGGCCAGCCTGCAAAGAACATGAAAGAAAAGAAATCTTCTTTTAGAAAACCCACCCACCCTATACTGCTTGAACAAACTGATCTTTGATATTTAGACCAAAAAAGTGTTTAACTTTTTAAGCATTTTGTGAAAATACAGTACAATAAATAGTACTGATAATATAAGCATTGCGTTAGAGATTAACAACACAGAGTAAAAGGTGTTAAAACGGTGGTTTTCTGATAATAAATGCAAGGATTACTGTATGAAATAAAAGGAAATAATGATTTGATGTAAGGTTTATGTGGTTATGCTGTGCTGCAGGAACAAAGTCCTATCCTTTCGGGTAAGAATCTTATCCTCTTGTGAGTTACTTCAGTGACATGGATGAGTGAGATGTATGAACTTAGCTCTGTGCACAGAAAAAAATGAATGGAGTCCACCTCCTCATATCCACTTTGAGCCCAAGTTATCCAATTAGGCTCCCTACAGTAATGAAGTTAGTCTGCTAGTCAGCCAGTCAGTTGGTTTTTTGGTTATATCATCCCTTATTTCTAAACAGTTCTAAGAAATAATTGATCGAATTATCCAGATAGAATAGTTTGAATCTCAATTTTTGACTTGGACATTTATGCCAAATAATCAGAAATGCAGTCTAGCACCTACTGGCTTAGATTTACTTCTAGACGTAATCCAAATATCATGTGGTAGAAGAGGAAGTTTCTCTACTGAGCATATAAGACTCAGAAACTCTTCCCCACTCCAAAGGTCTTGTAAAGTATTTAGAGAAAATAGGTAATTCTAAGCAAAAGCTGTCTCCTGTGTTCTTTTTGACACAGACTTTACGTTTCTTTTCTTATTTTAGTAACTTCTATAAATACAATACCTTGTTTTTATACTGCACATTATATTTTGTCAACCTACTTTTACGCATCATGTAATATGCTCCTTAGGACAACCTCATGAGGGAGACAGGTCACTGTTCCGCAGAATTTGCATGGCAAGTAGTTTATTAATAGAGTGAGGATTGGAGCTCAGGTACTCTGGCTCTAAGTTTGAGGTTCCTGAAATAGTGTTATTCAGGCTGATCCTTTATTCTGTTTTAATTGCAGGCATTTCTTCTAGAAAAACAAGCTAAATAAAGGAAGAATTGATAAGCTTTGTGGAACATATCCTAGTACATAAGATTTTCTTTCCCAACCCAACAAACCAAACTCTTTAAGTACCTTAACATAGGACAAAATATCAAAATCAAGGTTTAAAAAATAGCTGAAGAAAGATTCTAATGGACCACAGAAAAAACACAGCTCAAAAAATTATACAAAAGCTTCTCTCAGGAGTACCTGACATGACACCCAGAAACTTCTGAAGAAGGCAGGGGTAAGCCTCTGATCAATTCCTTCTCAAACTGCTTCATTGAAAATGACTCTAGAATATTTATGCACTGTTTCCTGCTCCTGCCCCACTGGGAGTGGGACATTCCTCCAGAATGGGGAACTAGCATGTGCTTCCGTGGGGCTCTGGGGATGATGCTGGTAGAAGGCAAGAGGGGGGGACAGTCACACTTGTGACTCATCGGCATTTGATATCACATGAGTATTTCCAACTTTCATCTTCTTCCTGGTTTCATCTCTCTGTCTCTCTTTCTCTCTTCTTTTCTTTAATGCCTTTCTCTAAGGAGGGTTCATTTAGCTTTTATGATGCGAGAAGAATGAGAAGGCCTTGGAGGGGGAGTTCAGCCATTTGAGAAAGTCACAGGAATCACTCCTGTGTTTGGTGAAAATGGATAGAAGAGGAAAAGAAGATTCAAGAACTAAGAACTACTGAGAGTCTGCATATGGGTTTGGAAAGATGAGCCATGGTTGTACCATCTTTTTCCTACCTCATCCCAACATCCAGCCCATCCACCTGTCCTGCAGAGCTGCAGCGGGGCTGGGACAGGAAGGTGGCTGGGTATTGGGGGGCTCCAAGCTCTTTAGGTGGCTTGATAGGAAATGCAGGGGAGTCTTCCCTTTGCACTGGAACGAGGCTTGGGGTCCAGCACTGGAGAGTGCTGAGGTAAGGAATGTGGGGTAAGGAACGTAACTTGATGAGCCTACCTTTTCCACACACAGGAGCCTGAACAGCTGGCCTGTGGCCTCCGTACTTCTGATGCAGAGAGGACAGAGACCAGGCATCAGAGAGGCTTTTCTCTGTTCTCTGTGAATGAAAGGTGGAGAAATTAGCTGGGGTGAGGAGTGCAGAAAACTGTGGGGAAGAGAGGTCTTTAACCTTCCCTTCTCCTTCCCTTTTTTGTCACAGTCATTTCCTTTTTATTTGTCCACTGCATCCGTAGAACTGCCCTCCATAGAGAAGCAGAGAAGAGAAGAGAGCTGGGAGGAAAGAGTTCCTTGAGCGCAGGTCCTTTCATCTGCATGATCACATTTAATCCCGTCTCCAAGCTGGGTGGCAGGTTTGCATGTCCTGGACTTATGTATGTAGGAATAGACTCAGGGAAATGAGGAGAACTGCCATCACCACAAAGTGCATCTGCTTGACCCCTGGTAGATTGATTTTCCCAAACATGGGAAGTGGAATTTCCCTGCTTGTGGGGTGGGGCTGCTGGGAGAGAATAGGATTTTGTTACAAGCTAGTGGAGAGAGGGTGAGATGAAAAATTCCAAATCTTGGAGTGGGAGGGAGAGGAAGGGACCTCGCACATGTTTTGTACATATATATTTCAGGGTTTCTAGTGTTTATCATCTCCTTCTTCTAAACCATAAGCATCTTGAGGAATTGTATTCCTCTCACCAGCTGACCCACTCCACAATTGTGGGAGAGTACACTTTGGACTTGAGAACCATTCATGAATCTATTATCACAGTGTTACTGGTACTCATGGAAAGAGCTACTGAGAAAGTGGCAGGCAATAGGATTCCCAAATTGCTGGCCCAGGTAGGGTTTGTGGTTGTTGCTTTTAGAGATAGAGTGGGCAGGAAAGTACTTCTTAATGGGCTGACAGTAGGAGGGGTGGTAATTGTACTTGTTGCCCCAACTAAAAATTAGCCTTACTCAAAATTTATTATTTTGAGCTAGACTGAGAGATTATAAGGAGCTGTTTTGGTGATGAATTAGGTAGAGATGATGTCCCCAAGATGGTGAATCATTGACCTTTTAAGATTAAATTCAAATAAATTCTAAACTAATATTAGAACAATGCTACTCCCACTCCTTCAATAGAGGAGAAAGGAGTGGAATTATATCCAGCTCACAGTGACTTGAGTCGAAACCTCCATAAATCTTTAAGAGGAAGCATTATGGTCAATGTTATTGGTGGAGAAAATACTGAGAACTATAGTTCTTGTCTGTTGTTTGGCCATCATGGCCTTGTGCTTTGAATTTTCCATCATCTGTTACATGCCCCTGAATATCTTTCCTGCTACACTGTAAGCAACTTGGAACAATTCTTGTCCTTTTTTTCTGTACCTCACTGTTCTCTGCATGTGGCAGGTACCCAAAATAACCATAATACAACCATCAAAATCAGGACATTAACAATGATCTATTACTGCCTTCTAATCTTCAGACCCCATTCAAAGTTTGCCAATTGTCCCAATAATGTCCTTTATAGTAAAATGAAGGCTAGAAGACATTCATGATCTGATACCTGTCAACTGTATTTAACTACCTCGTTCTCAATTTCCATTCTATGTGAAAACTAAGCACTCTACACGAAATAAGTTGCAGCTTCTAACCAGGTGTTAGTCTTAATAAAGAGGGTGTATACAGTTTGTTTAACCAGGCACACCCTTAAAAATCAGCCCTATTTATGTTTGCAATGAACACACAGGGTTGAGTCACCACGCGTTGTAAGGAATTTCAGTAACAGAGTTCAAACAATCTTCAGGATGTTCTTTTCTCAGGAAGCTTTAATTTTGAGGCTCTGAGTCTCCTCATTACAGTAGCACAGTGCTGACTAGAAAAAAATTCGTCAGTCTCAAGAATAGATTGCTCCAGTTGGCTGGCAGCATCTGTGCTCTGCTTCTCCAGGGCAGCCGCTGCTGGGATAAGGAAGGAGAAGGAGTGATGGCGGGCAGGCCCTGGGGTCTGTCCTTCACCTTGCCCTTCCCTCTGCTCTGTCCCACGAGGGGGTCTGTGGAGAATGTTGTCACTAGAGAATGTTGAATAGTATCAGGTTGCCTGCCTGTGTATAAAACGAGAGGCTGCGTAGAGGATGCCCCAGAGTGAAAGAGGCTGGACAGAGTGCTACTCCAGGGTCAGAAGGGCCATGCATGGCAGCAAAGTGAAATTTGGATGGAATTTGGGGCAGGGTGACAGTTATGTATATCTCTCTGCCTCCAAGAATTGGAGATGACAGAACAGAGGACAACTTAACTTTCCATTTTAATTCTGAAATCCCAACAATAGTGTTTGGTCAGACAGAGTCAAGCTCAAATTTAAAATGATTCAATCAAATTTCTTTTAAACTATCTTGCTATGAGGGAAGAAGCCTTTGATGGGAACATTGGATTATATGAACAACTGCTTTCTCTCTCTCTCTCTTTTTTTTTTTTTTTTTTTTTTTTGCCTGAGCACCATGGTTGTGTCAAGAATTGGTCTTGGTGTTGGGCATCCAGGGATGAAAAATGGTCCTTGTGCCCAAGAGTTCACAGAACTTGTCGTATGCCACAGAGACAGCCAGGATAGCAAGAGAGGGATGTGCAAGCGTCAGGGGGGGCTGGAGCTGGGCTTTAGAGTTTAAAAAGCATTGTGTTTTTCATTTTTACATTTTGGAATAATTTTTCTGTTTGTTTTTCTATTAGCTTTATTAATTTGTCACACTTAAGTGACACATCTACACTTATTTTTCCTCTTCAAACCTAGTGTTTTCAGAATTTGGATTAGGGCATACTTGCTTAAACACTTGAAAGACTAGCCCTGTTCTCTCCAATATATGCTCAGTCTTATCTGTGTAGTGAAAAGAATCACTGGACAGTCATTGCCCAGAGAGTGGTGAAGAGATATCTGGGTGACTGAGAATGGCTCCAGTGACAGGCCTCACACCCCTCTGGCAAACTCTAATTAAGCCTCTTTCCACAGGCCACTGGCTGTGTGGCACAGGTATGCTGCGAACAGGAGGGATGGTTGGTAATAGAAGTGAAATCTCAGGCAAGGGAAAGTGGGGGAGGTGGTGGAGAGGGCGTGGTTTTCTAGAGAAAAACCACATGCCCTTACACTGTTATCAGAAGGAGGAGTGAAGAGTAAGCACTGGAGTTCGACTCTCTTTGGGCTCCAATCCTTCTTTCTCATTATAGCTGCCTCCTGGGGTGAATTACCTGAACTCTTTGAACTTAACTTGCCTCATGGGCAGAATATAGTAATTATAATATTAAATATGTAAGACCCTTAGCTCAGTGTCTGTTTGCTAGATAAGGAGGAGGAAGATGAAATGATGAAGATGATGATGGCAGTGTGGTCCTAAGCAGTATATGAGGGATTCCCGAGGTGGCTGAGTTAGACATGGTCCCCCATCTCCCAAGATGTGTGGATGAGGAGAGAGGTCATTACAAGGCAGTAAAAGAAACACTACTGTAGAGGAGCGAAGAGCATTCTGAGAGTTTGTGGGAGGTGTCTCAGACCCACACTTGGGAGATCAGGGAAGAAATCTTTGGGAAAGAAATATCTAAACAGAAACTTTAATTCGAAATAAATAATGGCAATCCAAGTAAAAGAGAAGGGGCCAGGGTGGAAAAGAACAGGATACATGAAAGGTGCAGAGGAGCCATGAGCACAGTGATCTCAGGGAACTAGAGACATTCTGGAAGGCTGCTGCAGGCAAGTGTAAGATGGAGAGTGACCAGGAGTGAGTCTGCAGTATGTGGGAGCAAGGACTGTTGTTCAGGGTACAGGCCTAGGAAGCCTCTGTGAAGTTTTAAGCAAATGAGAAAGGACAAAATTTGCATTTAAAACTTTTTATTGAAGTGTAGGCCATTTACAATGTTAGTTTCAGGTGCAGAGCAAAGTGGTTCAGTTATATATATATACATACATATTTTTTTTCTTTTCAGATTCTTTTCCATTATATGTTATTAAAAGGTATAGAATATTGTTCCCTGTACTATACAGTAGGTCCTTGTTGTTTATCTGTTTTATTTACAGTAACATGTGTCTGTTAATCATCAACTCCTAATTTACCTGTCCCTGTCCTTTCCCCTTTGGTAACCACAGTTTGTTTACTATGTCCCTGAATCTGTTTTCGGTTTCAAAATGAAATTCAAATCTTTTTTTTTTTAGATTCCACATATAAGTGATATCATATGATGCTTATCTTTGTCTGATTTACTTACTTACTATGATAATCTCTAGGTCCATCCATGTTGCTCCAAATGGCATTATTTCATTCTTTTTATGGCTGAGTAATATTCCATTGTGTGTATATGTATATATATACACCACATCTTCTTTATCCTTAAAAAACTAAAAGTCTTTACCATATGATCCAGCAATCCCACTCCTGGGCATTTCTGAGTAATTTCTGAAGAAAATTATAGTTTAAAAAGACACTGGCACCCCAATGTTTATGGCAACACTATTTAGAATAGCCCAGACATGGAAACAACCTAAATGTCTATCAACAGATGACTGGATAAAATTTACATTTTTGAAAGCTTTCCCTGATGGCAATGTGAACCACTAAAGGGGAAAGAGTGTGAGTAGAAGACTAGTTGGGTTGCTGCAGTAATCTAAGGGAGAGATGATGGTGGCTTGAACTAGGAAGTCATGTTCACCATGGAAAAAGCATACAAATATGAGAAACATTTAGAAGGTAGAATGAATAATGTTTCACAATTGATTGTATGTGTGGCAAAAAGAAGACAGAGTATGGAATGAGACAAAAGTTTCTGATTTTGACAATGGAGTGCATAGCTTTTTCTATTAAAATGTGTTTGGCTGCACATAGCAGGAAATCTGGGTCAGTGATTTAAATCAGTGATTCTCAAAGTGCATTCTTTGGAGTAACAGGACTGGCAACACCTGGGAACATGTCAGAGATGCAAATTCTTGAGCCCTACTATGGACCTAGTTAATCAAAACCTCTGGAGGTGGAATGAGCAATAGCTATTATAGAAGCCTTTCAGGTGGTCTGATGCATGCTAAGTTTGAGGACCATCATTTAAGAGAAGAGTGGCCTGAGAAATGGGACTCTAGTTTTGCTTCTCTATTATTTTTTTTTTAGGTTTTTTTGGGGTGGAGGGAGGTAATTAGGTCTATTTAATTAATTTCTTTATTTTTTTAATGGAGGCACTGGGGATTGAACCCCAGACCTCATGCATGCTAAACATGCAATCTGCCACTTGAGCTATACCCTCCCCCACCTTTCTCTACCATTCTTTTGATTCTACCTTCTACTATATCATGCGCTTGCTCTCAGGCAAACTCCTGTTGGAAACACAAGATGCTTGCAACAGTTTCAGGTGTCAGTGCAAGGCTGACAACATTCAAGGGCAGCTAAAGGGTGCAGAGTCTTCCTGTGTCTTTTATTAAGGGGGAGGGACCTTTCCCAGAAGCACATCAACAGACATCAACTCATGTCTCATTGACCAGAATTTTATAACATGCTTATGCAAACCCGCTTACTGGCAAGGGAAATGATTCTCACGTTATTGATTTAAAGTATTTTCAACTCACCAGGACACACCAGGGCTAGAGCTTGGGGCTCTCATGGGAGAGGGTGAAATCTGAACAAAATCATGGTTTTCTTAGGAAGGAAAAAAGGGCAAGGGTAAGTTCCAGGGAGGCATCCAACTACGTCTGCTCCTTCTGTGGCAACAGTCACTGGGATATAGAATATGAAAGAAGAAGAAATTAAGGGAGTAAAAATGAGTTCAGTTTTAGATGGATTACATTTTGTATCCTGTCAGACATACAAGTGGAGATATTCAGAAAGCAGTTGGATATGAAGATGTGAAGCTCTAGAGAAAATTCCTGGCTAAAGATTATTTGAGAATCATAAATTTAAAGCTAGAAATTGTAGGCAAGGGAGAAAGGAAATCACCCATAAAGAGCATATACAGTGCAAAGAGGAGAGCCTCTGAGAGATCTGTGAGGAAAACAAGTACTTGAGGAATAAGAATATGAGGTAGATCTGAGGAGGTGGCTGAAAAGCATGGCCCAAAGAAGCAGAATAAAAATTAAGAGGGTGCAGTATTATGGAAGCCAAAGAAAGAGTATTTTATGTCAAGAGTGGTCAACTTCAGGTGATACAGAAATTTCCAGTAAGATAAAGTCCATGAAGTGTGAATTGTTTCCGTGGCATAGCTGGGATGGGGTCCATATTTTCAGTGACTAGACAGTGAGGAATGGAGATGGTAGAGCAGGAAGCCCTCTATGGACCAAGACTGGACAATGAGTTTTTGAACATGAGGAATAAGATAGGAGGAAGTCTCAAAATTATATTTAGACAGGACAGACCCAGTGTAAGTTTGAAACATTGCTTCCATTAATTAGGGAAGATTGTAGATTTTCAAAATTATTGGAGTGAATTGCTCTAGTAGAGGGCAGCATTCAGGCATTTGTTGCCCAGGGAAGGGCTGGGATGGAATGGAACCCAGAGAGGAGGACGCCATGAGGGAAAGAAGAGAGGAGAGGAGAGGAGAGAAGAGGGTGATATGGACATTTAAGAACTCAGGGAGCATATTACCTAAATAAAAAGAGAATACTAAACACATAAAACTAATACTAGACAATAAATTTTTCATGTTGTAGAACTTACTGTAATTGCAATGGGAAATCAGGTAAGTGAGAGACTGAGGATTTGTCTACTACCCTGAGAGACAGTCACACTCTTAGAGGGACATTAGCTTTTTAAAGCCCTGTGGTACAATTTAAAGGATGATGGTAGTGCTGTCAGTATAATCTGTGGGCTTGTGACAACTTTGTAGGAAGGGTTTAGCTCTGTACATATTTCTAAATTGCAGTCTATAATGATGCACAATCATTAACCAAAATCTTTGTTGTCTGTTCCCCACAAGGTATCAAATTAAAGTGGCCTTTTAAATGCTGAATGGTCCAACTAAAAGTGCACTTAGTCCATGTCGTTTTAAGACATACTTCACCATTTAATTTAGAATTCTGTGTCTCCCAGAATAGTTCTATTTATCTCATCTGCCTCATCGATTGCTGTGAGGACAAATATGAAATATATGATTTTTTTTAAAACCTCATTTCAGTCAGGGAGATTGAATTTAGAAATAAAACTATAGCAGAAAGAAAATGCAAAATTACTAACACAATAATTAGCAAATCAACTTTGCTTTCACATAGAGCATTTTCTGAGTTTGTTTTTGACTTAGTACAGTATACAGTCACATTTGGATGCTTCAGTGTTTTTCCATTATGAACTCATTCTTTGTGTAGTAGAGATTTGGTTTTTCATAGTGTCAGCAAATAAAAGTACAGTCACAAAAATATGTTTCTTCTTAGTTTTTTTCTTCTGTCATCAATCATCCTTGATGAGAGTTTAAGTGCAAAGTGAGTTTAACATTCTTATGCAGGCTGTTTCTAATAAAGAGCCTTTGCCTTCATGTTGATGAGTTAACTTTACAAGTAGAATTTACTCTTAATTTCTTAGCTGCATCTTATAATTTGTTGCCCTAATTTTAAAAATTCTGATTCATTCCTTTAGATCCTGGTGCTGCCATTGAATAGTGTTTCTCTTAAGTAGTTACCAATGTATGTTTACACTTAATTGTTCTTTATATTCTTAGAAGATATTCCTGTGTCATTATGGGCAGTCATGTTTGATAGCTGAAATGCCCAATTTGGGTTAGCATATTTTTATTTATTTCAATTTATAATTAATCAATTCAATTCAAATTAATTTTAGTACATTTTCCCCTCTATTATGCAAGGTTGAGTTGCCGTAAAATTACTGGTCAATACTGGTGAACTGATTGTACTATATTAGTTCCATTTTGGTAAGGTTAATTTACTGCTAATGGTGACGTGTAGTGAAAATGGCATCCAAAAATGTACCCGTCCATAAAAGCAACAACAACAACAACAGATTGTCAAAATAGTCAGTCAATTTTTTTCAGAACTCTGGAAATTAATCAAAGGCTGGTAGCAAACCGGGAAGCATTGATTCAAGAAAAACTACTGAATATTGGTAAGAATAGCAACTCCAAACTCCCACTCCCCAACTCAGCAGTTGCCTTGAGAAAACAGAGCCTGCATTTCCAATACCTGAGAGAGCAGGACAGAGCTGCTCTTTCAAAGCTGCTTTCCCTCAAAGTGATATTATTTGATGTGTTAGATGGTTCTCTGGAAAACCCAACTGAAAAAACTTGTCTTTATTTGATATGACTTAAGCTTGCCCAGTGCTGAAAGCCTCTCCCCAAGGGGTATTTATGAAAAACATTTACAGGCAAATGTTCAAAATCATAGTGCCTGAGGTGATAGTTAACAACTGGCACAGACAACAGATTAACCAAAAAAGCTTGAAAAGAAAAGCTGAGCAATGAGATGTCCCTAGGGGCTTTGGATAGTTTGGACTTACGGTATTCCTGGGAATCTAGAAGTTCATGCATATATGTAGTGCCGGATGCATTCTCAGGAAGAATCTGACCTCTCACCTCTGGCTGACCTTGAAGCTCTGCAAAAGCAGAAAGTGGAAGCTAAGACAGAGTTGTAAACTGAGTGTTGAAGGTGTACCTCAACATGCATGTAAAGTTCCTCAATAAAGAATGGATGGTGTATTGGTTCCAGGAATTTAAAAAAATTACCTAATCATTAGCTGATTCCTAAGCTAACTTGAACAGAGATTTCAATGGCCATACGTGACAAAGAACAGGGACTTCACAGAATTAGCTCTGAAATATCACTAAGCAAATTGGTGAATTCTACCAAACATTTAAAGAATTATTTACAACAGTTAGTCACGTACCTTTCCCCTCCAAAAACAAACAAGGAAAGACCTAACTCATTCTATAAGGCCAGTATTACACTGATACCAAAAGCAGACAAACATCACAGACAAGCAAACTACAGACTAATATCCCTTATGAATGAAATCTCAGCTGAGACAGGCTAGCCTCGCTGTCTCTCTCTGCATGTGGTCTCTCAGCCTCCAGCAGGCTCACCTGGATTTGTTCGCTCGATGGAGGAAGGGTCCAATAAAAGAAGGGAAGCCCGCTGACAAACATTGCGGTGGTTGGCTTTATGTGTCAACTTGATAGCGTCACAGGTGCCCAGATATTTGGTTAAACATTATTCTGGGTGTGTCTGTGAGGGTGTTCGGGATGAGACTGATCTTTTAATTGTTAGTCTGAGTAAAGAAGATTACTCTCCCCATTGTGAGTGAGCCTCATCCAATTCACTGGGGGCCTGAATAGAACAAAAGGTGGAGTGAGGAAGAGAGAATTTGCCCTCCGACTGTTTTTGAGCTAGGACATCTGTCTTCTGTACTCGGACTGGAACTTGCACCACCAACTCTTCTGGGCATTTAATTTTCATTTGGCAGATCATGAAATCTCTTAGCCTCCATAATCAGGTGAGCCAATTCTTTAAAATAAATAAAGGATGAGAGAGACAGAGATAAAATGAGAGAAAAATGTAAAAATGTGATAGAAGCAGAGAAGTGAAAGGTGCTTGTTTTAGGGTTCTCCAAAGAAACAGAACCAATAGGTTTTATATATACAAATGATATGTAATATTACTATATTATAAATACATCAATATTATATAATGTCTTAATATAATATTAACAATGTATTTTAGCACAATAATGTAATATTAATATTACATATTAATATAATTTCATATACTATCAAAGTCTATTGGTTCTGTTTTTCTTGAGAACTTGACTAATATAAGCACCTTTCACTCTACTGCTTGCATCACATTTGCTATTATTCCAGACAAGTCACATAGCCAGACCCAGAGTCAGCATAGGAGGGGACTCCCCATGGTGCAGAGAAGGATACTAAGTCTGCCATTGCATAAACAATTTACCAAAATGGCCAAAGTCCTCCTTAATCTGTTCTACATGACAAATCCCATAGTTTCTGAATGACTCTCCCATAGTTGATAATAGTCTCTTATATTAGTTGTTCCCCTGAAAACTAGGGGCATAATTTGAATTTGTCTTCTCTATTCCTTAAAACATTTTCAGGCAGTTGCCTAAAATACATAAAATAAAACTAGACTTATCAGGCTTTCTTTCTAGGTAATTAGAAAGACGAGTTTGATTATGAAATGTCTCTGACAATGATCTTAGAAAAAGATGGGAAACTTGGATATTTGTAGCATCTAGATTGTGTATACGTTTCAGATGTATAGATTTACAGATTCTTTTAAGTCTCACAACTGCATAAGTAGTACCATATCTGCATCTGGTCCTATTAGCTACCACAACAGCAGCAACAGCTGTAAGGAAACTTGCTGTCATTCGTTGATAAATATGTTTCAGGCAGGATTCTAAGTGTTTTACGTGAATTAATTAATTCAATCCCCACAGCAACATCATGAGATTGATCCTATTCCTATTTTCAAGCTGAGGAAATGGAGGCACAAAGAATTTATGCCAGAAGAGTGGAAAGGACTTAGTAGGTTTTTGCTTGAGAACATGATGAAAATCATCTTTAATCAGTCTGTGCTAGAATGACCCCTAGAAGTTCTAGCGAGAAGTGAGACAAGCACCCAGTAGACGATGCCCCAGATTTCTGCCTCATCCCAGGGACTCAGCTGGTGCTTTTGTCTCCCTGTAGTCCGCTCACACCTAGAATTTCCTCTTAGAAATATTTGCTTGCTGGGAGATAAGCCTGTCTTTCCCTAAATTCAGAAGGCAAAGGTGTACCCCCTTTTAAGAAAAAAAAAATTCCTGTTTATGCTGCGAGGCCAAACAATAACCCTCCAAGACCAGCATTGTCAGCAAGATGGGACACCACGTGAGCGTATGAAGGAATGGTTATTGGCCTGAGAATAATGTCAGTGGTAGTAGAATCTTCTCAACGTGGAGGAGTTTCATCAGTTTGAGGATGCGTCTTATTACTATATATGTTACCAGATAAACAAGCAGTATTTACATGTTTCTGAAATGAGAACGTAATGGGGTGAAATATCTTTACAGTGAGTCCCTTTCGACATTGTTTAACTGTTTATGTAGTTAGAAAAAGAATATTGATCTTTCTTATTTTTACCCAGTCTTATTCAGGTCATTTCTTGAATTCACAGATAGTTTCAAACTAATAGTTTCATTGAAGAAAATTACAACAAAAATTAGAAATAACCTTCTAGAATGTGTTACTTTATGTATTAATTTGTAAAATGCACTTCCATTTTATTAGAATGAAGTTAATACAAGTAATTCTGTATAGAGTTCTTTTCTAAGGAAAAGTACATTCTTTATGAGGCTGTAGTTTAAAATAAATATTTTCAGTGTGTCCTACTGTGGATATATTAAGCCTTCCCAGTTTTAATAAAAGTTCTATGGAGACAACTTTCATAATAAGTACAGATAATTTCATACTTTTATTTTAAAGAAAATCATTAAAACACATTGATGAGATTGCAGTTAAAAGCATAAAACTGGAGCATATGCTTCCTCCAAATATATAATATAGTGCTGTGTTTCACAGGCATTCAGGAGAATTACAACAAAACTTTTCAAATATTTACATATTATTTACCTGGTATAACACTGCATATCTCAATTTTTTTCCCCCATGAGTGGCACAGACAGAGAACTCAAAGGCCAAAGTAATTGGAGAATGACATAACTCCTTTAGAGACACAAACATAAGACTATGTTAAATTCCACAAAAAACACAGAGTTTTGATTAAGTTTACTTTATGTTACAGAGAATAAGAAGGAAAATGTTGGAAGAGAGACTTGGGGGTACCAGTGGGCCAGAGGACACAATTTTTAAGAAGCCAAGGAAAACATCGCAGAGAGGAAGCAATGGGCTTGAGGAGAAGAGGCGGAAAGAGCAAAATGGAAGATATAAGGGAAAAGGGGAAGGGGAGAGAGAAGAAAAAGGAGAATGATGTGTAGACTTAAAGGTGGAAAGAAAAGAAAGTTAGATTGGGAGACAGAGGGGAAAAAACAGAGAGAAAACCCAAACAAACAAAAGGAATGATACCTGGAGAGAGGTGTGGAGGAAGGGCCCATATCCAGAAATATCCATTTCACATTTACCTTGTGGGAGAGCCAGCTATGCATTTATAAAGGCATGGTCAGATATGTAAATGACCTTAACAGGTCTCAATTCAAATTCCACCTCATCAGTGCCCTTTCCAGATCACCTAATTCAAGCAGTACCCAAAGTTACACTTATTTATCTTCTTCATGGCACTTACTATCTCCTGAAATGATCTTGTCTATTTACACATTCATCCTCTATCTCTCCTTTTCTGAATGTAAGAGTTTATATTGAGAACAGGGACATTGCTTGTTTCCATCACATCCTTACTGCCTACAAAATTTCCTGGCATATGACAGGCACCCAGTAAACATTTGTTGACTGTTGACTAGGAGAACATCTATTGTTTTTTTTTTTGTAAGCCCAAGAATACATACCTTAAATTTTGACGTAATGCAAAAATGCTTAAATATACGATATTTGGAGAATTTCCACTTCTTGTAGAGGCTTTCAAATTCACTCCCTCTTAAAATCTCTCCTGAGGCTGAGAACTGCCAATTGCTAAAGTCCTATCACTAAATGTCAAGGTAACGCCCTTGCTTCTGTTCAGTAACAGCCACTGGTAGCAGATGTGACGCTGTCACTTAGTAGTTTACTGAATTTCTACTAGTCTAAAATTTTATGAAGACAGCAATGAGTAGAAAGATGATTGAATCCCTAAAAACCAGGTCTTCTCCTAAGCATTTCTGTAATAAGTAAAATTAAAGGATTTATACAGGGGAATAGAAAGTGAATGGAGAAAGTGGCAAAGGGTCATTTTGGGGAAAAAGACTAAATAGAACATTATCACTACGACGTATCACGAAGTGTTTATTCCTACGACTCCTCCAAGCCTGACACCCCCGGCCCGTCATCCTGCTACGTTCTAGCTGATGAATGAACCCACAGCTGTTCAGAACCTGACAGTCTGCAGATTTCTTCCTGTGGTAAAGCAAGGATTCTCAGACTCTATAAAAGCAGAGACTGTTTTTCTATAAACTTAGTACACATGAAATAACCTAAAAAAAAAAAAAAGGAAATCCTGTTTTACTGAGCATTCCTTCACAGTGGGATGAGCAGTTTTCAGTTTGCTTTAGCTTGGGGCTTTAAAAAAAAAAAAAAGGGATTCTACTCAGCCCTCAATGTCACCTTTATTTTTTCTGTTTCTTCTTTTTGGAGAGGCTTGCTCATTTCTGTAATCACTTGTTCCTTCCACATACCACTGCTCAACAATAACATGGTATAAAAAACAATGTGTCAAAAGAATAATAATGTTTAAAGTTTAAAGGATTTAGACTGAAAGACACTGGCAATTTTTCAGGTCCTCGAGAGTGAGAGTGGTTCTTACAGGAGTCAAATCTGTGGCAGGGAGAGGGAGGAAGCAGAGTATTGCTTCACCTACCAGAAAATATATATCCATTTGTGGGGTGAAAACTAGCAGATGTATAGTTTTTTTGGCTACTGTATTTAATAATGAAAAAAAGGAGTTCAATTAAAACTGCAAAGACACAATTTAGTGAACTGAATAGAATTACCGTGGCTGGGAACTGAACAAAATACCACAATTAATAATGTAATTTTGACCAAAATTTGCAAAACATTTTAATGAGGATATCTCTGAACCTCTGTTTTGAATCCTGCACTCAGTAGGCCAGTCTAGGGGTGGGATCTGGGCAGGGGTGATGGCAGTAGAGGAAAGAAGGATCATACCAGAGTGGGCCAGTCTTATGACTTTCCTTGGAGAAGACTTTAAAGGGCCTGTAGGTGGATGAGGATATAGCTCAGTGGTAAAGCTTGTGCTTAACATGCATGAGGTCCTGGGTTCAATCCCCAGGACCTCCATTAAAAAATAATAATAAAATTTATTAAAAAATAAAAAAATAAATGGCCTGTATTCAGACACCAGATTTGGGCCACTTTGTATGGAAGGGTTAGTTTTAGATCAGGCCTGGTGTGGTTGGAAAAATTAAGGTATTAAATGGATTGCTTGGTTTGCCCCAGGGCAGACACATTTCTGAGGTTTGACTAAAATAATCTGGTCTCCCTTGGACGCTATAGAATGAGGACAACGAGGGACATGTCAATTCACCGGGTTCTATTCTGGGAAATAGAACAAGATACGTTCAGCTAGACACAATCGGGATTAGTTATGGAGTTAAGCCAGCTTCCAGAATTGGAGGAGATGTGAGGTATAAATAGCTATGTTGTCTTCTATACCATGTTGTCTCATGCTTCCATGGGGATCTAGCATCTCCAATATGTATAACCTTGTTTTTACATTTAATTTAAAAAAAAACAGCTATTATCTCAATTTAAGTCCAGATGCCATTTGATAAAGCATGCAATAGCAGTTGTCATAAGTACCATGGTTGAAAGAGTTTGAGCACCACAAAATAGCTTAACTTCCTTTCGTAACTGACTTTCAGATGCATGAAAGGGCAACCCAACCCAACAGTCACACACACACCCTCAACCATAGCCACCAAGCTCACAGTTACATGAGGTTTTGTAAGACTTGTGAATTACCAAATATATTAGACATACAAACTGGCTCCACTTGCTTTTTCCATTTCTCTCAGAAGCCATACTGTACAGGAATTTGGGCAGGGTGGAATCTCGGTTGGGAGGAATTTTCAAATTAGAGTTTCAACCTGGACACAAGGCTGGTTCCCTTTACCAGTCCCCAGAGGAAGTCTTTTCTTTCCAGTGAACAAGACAGGAACTCTAAGATGATCACCAAATTGCCACATCAGTTTATACTTTAAGGAAAAAGGGAATACTCACCCTGAACAAAATAAGGGCTCATATCAACCAAATGTAAATTCAAGTTGGCTCAGGGTGGTGTGTACACGGAGATGTTCAGTGTGGGGGGAAGCCCACTGGGCTTGGGAATAGATGAGCTGGTTTTGAGCACTTGAGAAGTGGTAAACTTTCTCAGTCTCTCTCCTTTCATCTATATTTCTCCCTGCACCATCTAAGTCAAGAGCCTTTGTCTCCAGGTGTTTTAGGACCTTGTGAAGAATCATAAAATTCTAAGTTATGCTTATATGATATTCATATCAGATTCTACATGCAAGATCTGAGAACACTAATGAGGAGATTATGGAATGTAACCTTGAGTGTACAGAGGAGAGATGGATGGGATGTATAACCATATGCAAACAGCTCCTTCAAAAACTGTATGACGGGGGAGCTCAACTACCTGTCTCTACTGTTTCTTCTCCTCTCTCTGCTTTGTAGTCACCTTCAAGCCCCCAAAGCAAAGGCTTCACAAAAAGCTTCAATTCAGAGAGGTGCATTTCTATGTTACAGTAGACAGGGAAGGAACAACTTCCTGGAAATAATACAGGAAACTATTAAATGACTGTTTTGCACCTTCACATTTAAAAAAGAAAATTGTACCACATTTATATTTATACAATGGAATACTATTCAGCCACAAAAACTGATAACATAAAGCCATTTGCAGCAACATGGATGTTCCTGAAGAATGTCATTCTAAGTGAAGTAAGCCAGAAAGAGAAAGAAAAATACCATACGAGATCACTCATATGTGGAATCTAAAAAAAACCCATAAATACAAAACAGAAACAGACTCATAGACAGAAACAGATTCATAGACATAGAATACAAACTTGTGGTTGCCAAGGGGGCGGGGGATGTGAAGGGACAGACTGGGCTTTTAAAATGTAGAATAGATCAACAAGATTATACTGTACAGCACAGGGAAATATATCTTGTGGTAGCTCATAGCGAAAAAAAATGTGACAATGAATATGTTAATGTAAAACTGAAGAATTGTGCTCTACGTTGGAATTTGACACAACATTGTAAAATGACTATTATTCAATAAAAAAAGTTAAAAAAAAAAGAAGAAAAAAGAAAATTGTACCACATAAAATCTACTATGCATGGTCAAGTTTGTTAGAAGAGGATTTACTTGAGAAAAAGCTAAATATGTACATTCTGACTTGAAGGCAAAGAACTAAACCCAGGAGACGTAAGTGATGGGAAACCTAATTTATATTGGGAAAAATGGTCATGTGTGGATTTGTGTTACTAATAAGTTAATGTAATTTGTGACTGACCTCTTACTTTTTAAATAGTTTTTCACTGATTAGAAAGAGCAAATTGACCTTTGGGCTATGAATCAAAGAGTGCTTAATAACAGAGAAGTTAGAGTGTTAGGAACTGCAGGCTGAGTATGAAAGTCACTGACATCTATAAGATTTCCTTGTAGGTAAGTTAAACTGGGTGGTAAAGTTTTTGAATGTGCCAAGGTATACCCTGACCTCCAAAATAAGTTTAAAAAAATTTTTCATACAGTAAGTTTCAATCTTTATATTATAATGTTCTATAAGTTTTGACAAATGTGTGCTGTCATATATCTGCCATTATAGTATCATAAGGAGTAGTTATACCACCTTTAAAATGTGCCTCAACCCTCACCTAATGCCTGTCTGCCTCATTCTCCTGGAAACCACTGATCTTTTTACCATTGTTATAGTTTTGACATTTCTAGAATATCATATAATTGGTGGTTTCTTTCTTTATAAGCACTATTATTAGCTTACACTTTTTAAGTATTTACCAGATAGTTGTCCCTATGCTATGTGCTCTTCAGGTACCATCTTTTTTTTTTTTTTTTTTTTTGGTTCTCAGACCAATGATGGATGTACAATTGTCATCCTTAATTACAGGTGAGGAAGCACCGAATGGCTAAGTACTACTCCTAAAGTTATGTACAGCTAATAAGAGAATGTGTCAGTTTAAGACAAGGGCTATTTGGTTCTGGAACATGTACCCAACCAGTATATTATGCTGCTATATTCATATTCAGAATTGAGAAAATAAGAAACAGGATGCCTGCTTCAAAATACTTCTTCATTTTGACAGTTCTGTGCACAAACAATGGGGCTCCTTTAAAACTTCAAACATGTATTACTTTAATAGAAAAACATATTTATACTAAAAAAGGAAGGAAGGGAGGCATAGTAAGCCCAGGAACGGGATCAGTGACTGTTAGGTTCTACAAAAAGACATACGGTTCTCTCTGAGGGTGCATAGGAGTCACCTGTCTGCTGGCTCAGAACATCCCTCAGATTCCATCAGTCTGGAAAAAGTTAAGTTCAGGGGAGCACATTTGCTTCTGCCTTTTTGCCTAGAGGGGACTTCAGTGTTCAACATTAATACATTGGATTAACATTCTCAGTTTCCTCAAGAACATAGTAAATGTTTAACTTTTTAGTTCTGTATATTTTTTGGTAATGTGACTATTAATATAGATCCCAACTATGATTCATGTCATGTTTTTGTCTTTTTTCAAAACCTCAATAAGAATCTTCCACCACACTTCTCATCAGACCGTCAAAGTTAGCCATTAGGTGAATTATTAATTGTTGTTAAAATAAAACACTTTCTTGATATTTGAGAATGTTTTAATGGGAACTTAACTGTGTACTGATGGGTAAACAATCCATTCTGAACATTTAGATGTGTCTTAGAAGCCAAGAATAAAAAATTTTAATGATCGTTTATGAATCAGGTGTCAGGTTTCTGGCAGAAAAAAAAAAAAACCCATTCTCTCCGGAAAAAAAAATATTAACCTTCTTTTAGCAAATGATGGCAATATGTTAGGAAACACCAGATGTAATGTCTTTATAAAATTATTTGCAAATTTTCCCTGTGAGGCTATAAAATCACAGGTGGAGGTTCTAACTAGCTGTTTTCACTGTGAACTGCTTCTGTCAACATGGTGCCCAATGAAAGAAAGTGTTGGGAATTGCCTTATTTATTGACAAGAAGCTCAGATTTGTTCTAAAACTTCTTGAAGATACTCATATGTAACAAAGTACCACAAAAGGGGTGGCTCGGCTTAAACAAGAGGAATTTATTGTCCCACAGTTCTGGACAGTAAACATTTAAGATCAAGGTGTCAGTAGGATTGGTTCCTTCTGAGAGCTGTCGATTAGAATCTGTTTCAGGCCTCTCTCCTAGGTTCTGGTGATTTGCTGACAATCTTTGACATTCCTTGCCTTGAGGATGCATTACCCTAATCTCTGCCTTTATCTTCACCTGTCATTCTTCCTTCATATCGTCTTCCCTCGTGAATGTCTGTCTCAGTGTCCAAATTTCCTCCTGGTAAAAGGAACATTGTTATATTGATTTAGAGCCCATTCTAATGACCTTATTTTAACTTGATTATCTCTATAAAGACTCTATTTCCAAATAAGGTTACAGGTTACATTCTGAGGTACTGGAGGTGAGAACTTCATTATATCTATTTTTGGGTGACACAATTCAACCTGTAACAGTACCACTGAGGTTTATTTTGCTAACAGAAAGCCAAAAGCCTCTAACATGCTATAGTCATGTTCTTTCCTCTAGTCCTTCCCATCCACTCTCCTTTCAAACAGCAGACTTCCTGGATGACTTTAGCCTCCTAGATAAATCTAGGGAGAGAATGAGGCTGGGATTTACATCATGCAAGTAGCTAAAATTATGTGAGGCTAACTAAAATCCTAACACAAATTTCTGGAACTGAATCTGTTCCTTGACTCACATGAGACGTAACCTCTGAAAATTTTAGCTATAACATGTTGAAACAAAATATTAGCAAACCAAATTCAACCATACATTGAAAAGGTCATATACTATGATCAGTGGGATTTATTCCAGGGATGCAACAAATACTTAACATGCACACATCAATCAATGTGGTACACCACATTAACAAAATGAAGGATAAAAGTCATACAACCATTTCATTAGATGCAGAAAAAGCATTTGACAAAATTCAACTTCCCTTTATGATAAAAGCCCTCAACAAAGTGCATATAGAGCAAATACACCACAACATAATTAAGGCCATATATGACAAGCCCACAGCTAACATCATATTCAGTCGCAAAAAGCTAAAAGCTTTTCTTCTAAGATCAGGAACAAGACAAGGTTGCTCACTGTCACCACTTTTATTTAACATAATATTGGAAGTCCTAGCCAGAGCATCTGAGAAAGAAGAGAAGGCATCCAAATTGGAAAAGAAGAAGTACAATTGTCACTATTTGCAGATGACATGATATATATAGAAAACCTTGAAGATGCCACCAAAAAACTTTTGGAACTAATGAACAAATTCAGTAAAGTTTCAGGATATAAAATCAATATTCTTTCTATATACTAATTACGAACTATCAGAAAGAGAAATTAAGAAAACAGTCTCATTTACAACTGCATAAAAAGAATAAAATATCTAGGAATACATTTAACCAAGGAAGTGAGATATCTGTACACTGAAAATGGTAAGATATTGATGAAAAAATTGAAGAAGACACAAATAAATGGACAGATATATGGTGTTCTTGGATTGGAAGAATCAATATTGTTAAAATGTGCATACAAGCCAAAGTGATCTACAGATTCAGTGCAATCCCTATCAAAATTCTAATGGCATTTTTCGCAAACCCAGGGCAAGCAATCCTAACATTTAAAGAAGACCCTGAACAGCCAAAACAGTCTTGAGAAGAAAAACAAAGCTGGAGGCATTATGCTCCTTGATTTCAAACTATATTACTATAGTAATCAAAACAGAGTGGTATTGCCATTATGTGGATCAGTGGAATAGAATCAAGCACCCAGAAATAAAGCCATGCATATATGATCAATTAATTAACGACAAAGGAGCCAAGAATATACTATGGGAAAATGGCAGTCTCTTCAATAAATGATGTTGAAAAAACTGGAGAGCCATATGCAACAGAATGAAACTGGACCACTGTCTTACATAATACACAAAAATCAACTCAAAATGGATTAAGGACTTGAATATAAGACCTAAAACTCTTCCAGGAATTTTATCTCCTGGAAGAAAACATAGGCAGTAAGCTGCCTGACATCAGTTTTGGCAATGATTTTTTAAAAATCTGACACCAAAAGTAAAGATAACAAAAGCAGGAAAAAAAAAGTGGGTCCCCATAAAACTAAAAAGCTTCTGCAGAGCAATAGAAACCATTAACAAAATGCAAAGGCAACCCAGTGAATGGGAGAAAATATTTGCAAATCATATAGCTGATGAGGAGTTAATATCCAAAATATATAAAGAACTTATACAACCCTATAACAACAACACAAAAAACCCCACACAAACTGATTAAAACCTGAGCAGAGGATTTGAATAGACATTTTCCAAAGAAGACATACGAATGGGCAACAGATATATGGAATATTCTCAACATCACTGATCATTAAGGAAATGCAAGTTAAAATCATGATTAGATACCACTTCACACCTGTTAGAATGGCCATCATCAAAAAAACAAGAAATAACAAGTGCTGGGGAGTACGTGGTGAAAAAGGAATACTTGTGCACTGCTGGTGGGAGTGTAGATTGGCACAGGCACGTTAGAAAACAGTATGAAGTTTCCTCAAAAAATTAAAAATAGAACTACCATACGACCCAGCAACTCCAGTTCTAGGGATATATGTGAAAGAAATAAAATCATTATTTTGAAAAGACATTTGCACCCTCATGTTCATTGCAGCATTATGAACAATAGCAAGATGAGAAACAACCTAAGTGTCTATCAATGGATAAATGGATGAAGAACATGTGTACATATACACAACAGAATATTATTCAGCCATAAAAAGAAGGAAATCCTGCCATTTGCAGTAACATAGATGATGTTGAGGGCATTATGATAAGTGAGATAAGTCAGACAGAGAAAGATATATAATGTACAATGACACTTATACGTGGCATCTAAAAAACCCTCTCAGACACGGAGAATATGGTGGTGGTTATCAGGAACTGGGGGGTGGGGAAAATGGAGAGATGTTGGACAAAGGATATAAACTTACAGTAATAAGGTGAATAAGTTTTGGGGATATCTGCAGCATGGTAACTATAGTTAACAATACTGTATTGTATACTTGGAAGCTGTAAGACAGTAGATCTTAAATATTGTCACCTTTAAAAAAAAGTAACTATGTGAGGTGATGGATGTGTTAACTCACCTAATTGAGGTAATCATCTCCCAAAGAAACATGTATCAAATCATCACTTTGTACACCTTAAATTTACACAATGTTACATGTCAATTATATCTCAATAAAGTTGGAAAAAAATTTAAAAATAAAAAGAAAGCTGATGGAATACATAAAGATGTCCATGAGAAATGACAGACATCTTACAAATAAAAATTAAAGAGACTGTAAAAAGCTGAATATTATAAATACAGATGATACTGAAGAGTCAAATGAAGGTTATTCTATTAACTCATCAGACTCACTATGTAGTGGAAACACAAACTTCATGAAATTGATTTAGAAGGTTTAGCGCCATTCCAGGCACATATTATTAAGAGCCAAGGGTACAAAGCTGAAAAAGACATAATCTGTAACCATATGGTTCTTTGTGGGAAAGAAATCTATTAAAATACTTTAAACTATATGGTCAATCATAAGAAAAAGTTCTGATCAGAAGGAGCGAGGGATGAGGTGATTTTTGAAAGATAAGTAGGAGTAATCTAGTTAAATGAAGAATGGAATTCAAGGTAGAGGGAATATTACCAGGAAAGGCACAGAGGTGAGAAACATAAGGTATGTCCATGGAAACATCATGGTTCAATATTATTACTGAAAGGCAAAGTAAGAAGTGGAGAATACTAGATCCCCAAATACTGATTAATAGTTGAACTTGGAAGAAGAAGAGGGTTACAGCATTTTTTTACATTGTTGGATTTTATACTTTGTTTAGGATTTTTACACTTATATTCATGGGAGATACTGTTCATTTTTCTTTTCTCATACTGCTCTTGTTCATCTTTTGTTTTAATCAAGTTATACTAGACTCATAAAATAATTTATTTGGATAGTCCTCTCTTTTTAAACTTACTTAGAAAAGTTTGTAAAATTGGAATTATTCATTCTTAAATTTTGGTAGCATTACCTGTAACACCATCTAGGCCTGATGCTTTCTTTCTGGAAGATTCTGTATCTCTAATTCAGTTTCTTGTGCTTCTGAGTCCATCCAAGTTTCTGCTTCTTCTTGATCAATTTTGTTTGTTCCTTTCATCCATGCTTTCAAATGTATTGACATAAAGTTCATTGTATCTTATTTCCTTTTTAATCTCTCTTGTATCTCTGATTGTGTTCTCTTTGTCATTTCAAATATTGTTTACTTTTGCCTCACCTCTGTTTGCTTGATCAACCTTGCCAGAACTTAAAAGAAGTTTGTCAATTTTATTTATCTTTTCAAATAACTAGGTTGGCTGTGTTGATGTTCCCATCATATGTTGCATTACATTTCCTTAGGTTTTCCTTTTCCTTTTATTGTTTTCTTCCTTCTGCTTCTTTGGTTTTTTCCTGTCCTCTTTGTATCATTCAGGGTTGAATACTTGGATTATCTATTTTTAGCCTTTCTTATTTTCTGCTGTCTGGACACAGTTCCAATTTTATATTCATTTATGTTGTTATTTGATTAATGGCTCTTTCATTTTATACTATACGGTCCTTTTATTTGGGGACCATTTCAATTTTTTATTGTAGTTTCATACTTAACGTTTAGCACAGTGCCTGACTCATAATAGCGGCTCAATGAATATGTGCTGAATGGATGAATGTTTAGTATGATTTGTAAACTGCTACACACTATACACATTATTAATATATTTAACTGAGCTGAAGATAGTACAGTAGCTTGGAGCATATGAGAATATCAATGCAACTGTCTAAGAAAAGTTATAGACCAATATTTTCGAGAGATATTTTCATTTATAACCTATGGGAATAAAAATGTCTTCAGGCAAACACTTTCTGAACTGCTGAGTGTTAGAAAACGGAAAAGTCACAGTCTTCAAAAGTGTTTATGAAGTCAACCTGAAGAGTATCATCCGCTTTATTCTTCAGTGAATACTATATTGAAGAATTCTTTCTCAGTAGAATTATGATGTAATTTTTCATTTTACCACAGTGAATAACAAGAAATTTTCCTTAATTTCTGTCAAAAGATTATAAATATTTGGAGTCAGATCTAAGTTCAAATGCCAGCTATGTTCCCTAACTACTTCTGTGACTTCAGGCAAGTGATATTATCCCTCTAAGCTTCAGTTCTGTAACGTGTGAAATGGGAATTGGAGGACCTCCCTCTCTCACTGTGTAGTTGTGAGGATTAAATGAGATAATGGATGTAAAGTGCTTAGCATGGTGTCTGGTACATGGCAGATACTCAGTAAATATGGTTGGTGTCATTACTGCTGTTACTTATGTGAGCTTTTCGTGGAAGGAACTATGTCTTATGCTTCTAATACCTAATGCCTGATACATTGTGACCCCAGTGCCTAGCCCAAG
This sequence comes from Vicugna pacos, assembly GCF_048564905.1. NCBI lineage: Eukaryota > Metazoa > Chordata > Mammalia > Artiodactyla > Camelidae > Vicugna > Vicugna pacos. The sequence goes on along the minus strand of NC_132994.1, from coordinate 62,430,866 downwards.
CATAATGGCAGATATGAACCAAAATTCTCATGTTGAGGATGGTAGATGATTTTTTAAAAGGGGGCATGGAAGAACGGAATTGAGGGTTTGTAGTTACAGCCATGTGCTTCAAATTCAGGTTAAAAGAATGTAGTGGAGAAAGAACACTTCCAAATATCTCCTACACAGGGAGATGGATTTAACCATTAAAACTGAGACATTAGCAGAAATATTCTTGGGAGATAAGGTTGAACATGTGTAATAAAAAGGTGATCTTTTCTATTGTGTTAAAAATAGGCACAATCATTAAGAAAACTTGTCATCTAAAATTGCTTTCATGTACACAGCTCTGTGGGACCTTCTTATAATGCCTATAATGAGAAAATTGGATTGGCATCATGCTATTATGAGTTTATTCATAACAGATAATGTATAACATCACTTGACTCCTGGAATGACACAATGCAGGGATTAATTAGTTATGTTACTGTAAGACTCTCTTCTGCATGGTTCATGTGGATCTGTTATAGCAGAAGGTGAGTGGCAATGCTAGTTCTATTGGAGAATTGCCATTTCTTTAAAAAAATTAGGAAATGACTTTCAATAATAATAGAAAATATAAATATAAAAATCTGCATTTGCTATAGCTAATTTAAGACTTTTTTGCACCAATTATTGTTGTAATTTAGGCTGAATAATGCCAGCTATTTTGCTACTCTGCTGAAGTCCTCTTTTTTGAGCCTACAGTGAACCTGTAATACTTATGGAAAGAGTTACCATAGCAACCTATATTGATGTCACAAGCTCAGGCTTCTGACTTCATTGCATAATGCAGTAGCAACTGGATTTGCAGCAGAAACACCCTGCTAAAGAACAAGTATCTTGGTTCACAGCAAAGAGGACAAAGGAAAACAGCAAGTTCTAGGGGGTTGAATGCTGGATTGTGAGTTAGAATGTCTGAGTTCTTATTTTAATGCTGCTTCTCACTTGTTGCCTTGTTTTGAGTAATTGTGTTTACATGTGTGCACTGAGGTTTGAAGCAAGAAGTCTCCTATCTGTGGAGCAGACAGAAAAGAGAAAACTCATTATTTAATGTTTTAGCATTTGGTAGACATCTTGATAAAGCTAAAGCACCCTAAAATAACTTGGAAAGAAAGGAATTATTAATGCCTTGTAGTTGATACCTAGCTGGCTCACAAAGATAAAGAAGACACTGTTAAATAAGGAAGCATGTAGCTAGGGCTTTAGTTTTAGTTTTAGAAATAGTAATGAGTAAAGGTCAAGATTGATGTCCTCATCTTAATTTTAGTAAGCATGCTGAGAACTCTTACATGAATAAGTCATATTATATAGCTATATCTATTTAAAGATGTCTTTATATGTTCAGAGTGAGAGTAATCTAGATCTATTACTGGGTATGATGCTTTATACTGTATAAATTAAATACCTTAAGTCATAAATGTTTCTTAATTTCATCATGCAAATACTTATCTTCATTAGAAAATAAGTGAATATGTGAAATGGCTTTGCTAATTTAAAATGAAATTTTTAAAAATCTTAATGATACCCTGTTTTAGAATGGCCTCATCTTTCCATTGGAGCCTATAACCTGTTCATTATGTCAGTTGGTCCAGCTTCTTTTGGTGCACTAAGTTTCAGAACTGAGATATAAATATGTTGGAATTTGAAAAGGCATTTAATAAACTTTCTCACAAGAAACTAAGGTGAAAACATGATTCAGCTTTTTATTTTATCTAAGGCAACAAGCTAGAACATTTTGATAGAACTATGACCCTTCCCACCCCCTCTATCCATATGCTTCAAAATCATTCAGCAAAATGGCAGCAAAAATTTAACATGCTGCAAAACTTCATTAATGAAATTCCAGGCTTAAGAACCCACAGAAAGACAAATACTGTGTTATGTCTTAGGAAACTTTTAGTTACTGTTGACAATGTAGAGCAGGTAGAAGTTGTGGCCATGTTTTTAATAAGCACTTAAATGCAGTTGAGCTCCACATCATATTACAGCATGAAATATGTACCATATTTACCATATATATATATATATGGTAATATATATGTACCATATATTACCATTTGTAGAGGTCTGAAAATCTTGCAAAATCTTTCAGAAATCAGAATTTATGTGCAGTGTTTGTATAGACCATATAAAAATAAAACTAGGTCTTTCATTGCAGGCATTATGTCTATCGACTAACTAGTGTGATATTTCTTTTATACTGAGAAATAACCTTTTTGTGTGCTTGAGTGAATTTAATTCAGCAGATTTTTATTGACTTTATTGATTCAAAAAGGTCTTGAGTAGACATAGTGAAATTTTGTTTTTTAAAAAAAAGGCAGGTTAGTCTCCAATTTTTTCCCTCCAGTATAAGCAAAGAGAACAAGTAGTATTGGCTATCTTATGAACTCTATTTTTCCTTTGCCCTAAATTTGCATTTCTTTCTTTTTAAAAAATAATTTAATTTAATCTTTTTTTGGTAGGGAGGTAATTAGGTTTACTTATTCATGTATTTATTTTTTGGAGGAGGAACTGGGGATTGAACCCAAGACCTCATGCATGCTAAGCATGTGCTCTACCATTTGAGTTATACCCTCCCCTCCTTAAATTTGCCATTTCTTAGGTACAGCCTCTGTAAATAGCAGAGACTAAACATACACTGAAAAATCACAATGTCAAAGAATTATAATAGTTAGTTAGTTTGTTTTTATCAAACTGAAGTCAGATTGATTTAAATAACTTTTCCAGAGTTAATTAGTGAAAAAATCCATACCTCAAACAACTACTTGTTCTGCTACATTTGACTGTCCTGATCCTGCCTGATGGCTTTAATCCAGAGTCACCTCCTCGACATATAGTCTGATATGTAGTCCTGTTTTTTTTCAATTGAGGTATAATTGATATGTAACATTACATTAGTTTCTTGTGTACAACATAATGCTTCAATATTTGTATATACTGCAAAATGATCACCACAATAAGTCTAGTTAACATGAGCGCATTTTTCTCAATTTAAAAAAAATGTTTTGTGTCTTTTTACCCTTGACAAATATCACTAGAGATTAGAGACGAATTTTATTAGTCTTTCCAAAGAACCAACTTTTGGCTTTGGTTATTACTCTCTTCATCTTTTGGTGTGTAACAACCTTCAAACTTTACTGGCTTATGACAACCACTGTTTTATTATCTCATAGTTTGTGGGTCAGGAATTCAGGGAGTGTTTTCCTGGGTCATTCTTTTGCTTCATGTGGTATTACTGTGTTTACCTGGTGCATTCAGTTGATTCTTACTCTGGTCTGGAGATACTAACAGCTTCCCTCACATGCCTGAAGCCTTGGCAAGGAAAACTAGAGGGCTGAGCTCAGCTGGGTTTCTCCCTCTATCCTCTTAGAACAGGGCCTCTCCTCATGGCTTCTCCAGTAAAGCATTAAGACTTCTTACACTGCAGCTTGGAATGCTAAGAGTGCTCTATTATTACTTTATGAGCTCTTCTCATTCAATTCTTCATGTCTGTTTATCTTTTTTTTTTTTCATATATTGCATTACCTTTTCTCTGCTTCATTCTGTGTAATTTCTTTAAGGCAATCTTTTAATTTCCTGATTTTCTCTTCAGCTTTATCTTAGCTGTTAGGTTACTTACCGAGAAACTTTGTAATTTCAATAATTATGTTTTCATTCTTAAAGCTTTATTTGTAAAAGTTTCCTTGATCTTTGAAAAATTCATCTTGGCTGCTTCCTTCTTTGAATTTATTTTAATTTCTTACAGTATTTTATTTAGAATTATTTTATATTTTGTTGCTAGTGATTCTACAATTTGAAGTTATTGGGGGGTATTTAATATGCAGTATATTTTTGCTGCTGATTTGTTCCTGTGGTAAACTGTCTTTCTGTATGTTTAGTCAATTTATGATGATTTCATGATCTATGGAAATCTTAGGAATTATAATTGGAATGCTTTCCTCTAGAGAGGATTGAATTTGGTTTGCCTGGGTTCCATGGTTGCTACTAATGTAGGTCCATTTTGTTTACCATTAAGGGCCTTATTCTAATGTTGGAGTTTCAGATTCTGTTCACCTAATGTTGAGGCAGGCTTAATATCTTAGTACCAAAATTTCCCTCAAAGTAACCCCAGATTTTTTTCCCCCTGCTTCTCTCCTCTCCAGCTTTAACTCATGGTTCTCTCTCTCCACCCCGCTCTTTCTCTCTGGTAGTGCATCCCTGAGGTTTTCCTTTACTATCTTGTGGATACAGAAGAATATTTTCATGATTGTGGGCTTTAGTTTATTTAATAACGAAATATATTTTAGCATTAGTATCTTGTCATCCAAATTATTTGCATATACTACTTTCTCCAACCCTCTGTTGGTTGATTTGAATTGTGGTTATTATTTCCCTTAATCTGATCTGGCAAGGATCATAGTTTATAAAAATTGTCAAATTTCCCATCTTTTAAGGGAAATCTTCCATATTTTCTAACATAAATACATATTTCACCCTTAAAACTTTTTCTTTGGTCATTCAATAGTTTTAGGAATGTAGAGTTGTTAAACAAATAAGATAAAATGGTACTCTTCCAATTGGAAATCCAAAATTGTGTTTTAAGAATAACACTTGAGGGTAAAATTACAGTGAAAAATAGCATAAAAGATGGAGCTGAATTTAATATTGATGGATTGATGAGGAAGGAAGTCACTTAATGTTACATTTATCAAGAAAGTAAAAGTTATTAACTTTTCTCATAAAAGAGAAAAATGATACGATGAAAACTGTTGGAGAAAGATAGCAATTATAAATAATATGAATTGAGTTAGGAAGAGACTGAGATCAGGGAGAACAGATTAGAAGCCCCTTTTTTCAATTAATCAGACTTGATGGCAAAGGGCTGAATTAAAATGATGACAAGGAGTCATAAAGGAAATCTATTCTCTGAGAGACTTAATAAGTACTGGTATCAGCTAAGAAGGAGTTGAAGAAAAATGAAAGAAACAACATGCCAGTAATAATAATAATGTTAATACTGTGGTCTGTTGTCCAAGGATGTAATCCTGGAGGCTTAATATTATTTTGGTGCCATTGAGAATAAAAAATTGCTAAGCATCTTCATAATAGTCTTGAAAGAGTATCACTAAGGATAAGAAAGCTTGGGTTTCATACTATCTCTGCCCCTTATTAACTGTGTGACCTATGGAAGTTTACTCAACCTTCTTTGGACCTTAGTTTCCTTATATGTAAGCCGTGATAATGTGAGTTTTATGGAGTTATTTTTAAGATTAAACATGTATAAAAAGTTTGTAACACACTGGGTAAGGAAGGTCACTGAATTATTTGATCAGGAGTCTTGGCTGGGTCCTTGCTGAGGCTTGGATTTGCCAGTGGATGGAGTTAGGTGGATGCCTAGCATCTATCCACTTCCCCTAATTTGCAAGGTTTTCATGAGTCCATTGGGAAGAAACTTGAATCTGTCCCACTATTAGGTTCATACATGTATGTAAAGGCATATGAAATGGATTTGTGAGGGAATCAGAGCAAGAAAAAAATAGACTAGTCAAGTGGTGATGCACAATGGCCATGAGTTGACATAGAATCATAGGCAGGGGAAAGAATCATATGTGAAATAATTTTCCATTTATGAACTGTTGAAGAATCATGAGAACAAAGAAAAAATACTGTAAAGCATAGGGAAATATACATAAGATCTTATGGTAGCTCACAGAGAAAAAAATGTGACAATGAATATATATATGTTCATGTATAACTGAAAAATTGTGCTCTACATTGGAATTTGACACAACATTGTAAAATGATTATAAATCAATAAAAAATGTTAAAAAAAAGTAAAAGAAAAAGACTTGAGGTCTTGCCACTTATCAGGTATGGGCTACAGAGGGAAAAAATTTTAAAGTGCTATGAACAAGGTCATGGGATACAAGCAAAAAAGTTGTAATCTCATTTGGGTGGAAGGTCCAGTTGAAGTTAGATGTGATATTTTCCAGCTGTGTTTATTAGATCAGGAACAGGCATGAGGGAAACAGACAATGCGGTCTGTTAATGTTGGAACTGGTACATTTGTGCCTGTATGTATATTATAAAAGGATTAGTTAAACACAGGAATAGAAGTATTTATTGTAATAATTGAACACAGGCTGCTGGCTGGGTAGAGAAGCATGAAGTAAGGAAGGCCAGGAAGGGAATGAGGGACTGTGATGGAGGAGGACTCCTGAGGAAAAAGAGCATGCCCAGAAGGGAGGGGAATGGCAAGATGATGGCGAATAGAACGTACAATAATGGTCAGGGAGAGGAACTGAGGCTTCTGAAGGGGAAGCAGTTAAGACAGGTGGTGAGGTTTACTGTGTGGTTTTTTGTTAACTAAACGAAGTGGAAGATACTAGTGTCGCTGGGGATGAGGAAATGCCAGGTGATTCGTTTCTGCAGGAGAAGGACTGGGTGCAGAGGAGTTAAACTCAAAGAGAAAAAGTAGCAAAAATATATTAAGCTCCTACTGTGTGGTAGGCACTACACCAAGTACTGGGTTACAATGACAAACGAATCAATACAGTTCCTCCTCCCTCCCCCACTGAATTGAGCTATTAGACCATCATGGCTGCCCTGCCACCTTCTCTCTTTATGGCATAATCCGCTAACTAGCTTCACTTATTATTTTTCTATTTCCCAGTTCCCTAGAGAGGAACTCAGTTTGTTCAGCTCATCTTTTCAAGCCAGGTCTACAGTTTGCTTACTGGCTTAGGCAGTGGATTGGCAGCCTTTGTGTTTAGGTATTCATCCCTGTTCAATCTTTGAAAAGTGGGCAGGGTTACCTGGTGCAGACATGGTCCTGTTCCCTCAGCAGGGGCTGTGATGTGGGCAGGTGTTTCAGTGTGAGTACCCCAGAAAGCAGAGCCTGATATAAGAATTTATGCTACCATTTTTCTCAAGGGAGGCAGGAGTGAGTGTAAAAGGCACCAAGGTAGGGAAGGAGGGAAAGCTGATTGGAAGGTACGTTGCTGAACTAGCTAGCACTAATAGACTGCTTCATGTTGCTGGCGACATCAGCTACATCTTAGTACCATAGATAGTTGAGGAGAAAGGGGAGGTGTTTCTCTCTTTTTCTTGCCAGCCATTAGTTAAAGGTTTGTTCTACTGGGACTTAACATCCCTGAAATTCCAGACTGTACTTGTGGCTACTAAGCAAGACCACTCACACCTCAACATCAGCAAGAAAGTCCTGGGTTGGTGAGAGGTGCATGGTGTGACTTTACAGTAAGGCATTGCCAAGTTCTGCCTATATCAAATCATCCAACTCACGTAGAGCTGATCACTGTAGCAAGACTTGAAACAAAAGACACATAAGGCTGAGATACTGAATGGGTATATGAGTAAGCAGTGATGGGTATGGTTAGTTAAGGGCGTGAGGAATTGGCCAGGGGAGGAGATAGCAAAGGGGGTCTCATCAGTCCCAAAGGTCTAAAAAGAATAATTTAAATGAAGCCCAACAGATACTTACTGAGCCTTCACTATCTGCAGTGAACTAAATTTACATCCCCACTGGGATATAAACAGTTGTACATACATTTGTAATACAGGATATCATTGTTAATGTCATCATCTAAGCACAAACATGTGCCAGAACGCAGAGGAGACAGTGACCAAGACACTGAAGTCTAGGTGGTTTACTCAGCTAATAAATGAAGGAGCAAGGCTTGGTACGTAGGTGAGTCTAATGGTAAATAAAGGCTGTCCTCTTTCCAGCCCATAGTATCTGTTAACTTTCAGACCCTCTGGTCTTATCAGAATTTCTTGGGGTTGACTTAGGTGCCCTTTGAAGGAGTTCATGTCTTCTTACCCTTATATGAGAAGTCTTTGCTGAGAGCCCATGAATTCTAAGGCTGAACCCCTTCCCACAGCATTGCCCAAAGTGAACTTAAGTGATGGTACCAGAAAGGAGGCTGTGCCCTGCAACAGCACAGGCTTCCTATTTGGTATCTATTTGGACTTCATAAGAATCTTTTGTCTTATAATTTTGGTGGCACTTAGGTAAGGCCTATATGTGAGTGAATGGCTTTGTTTTCCTGATGGAAAGTTTAATTTAGCTCGCCAGCATGTTGCTTTTAGCTTGTTTGTAGATATAATCATTTACTTAATGAGGACGCATCCTCCTTTTCAGAGTACAGACTTGAAAATGAATTTCCATAGATTTACATAAATTCCCCGGGGATCACTATAATGTGAGCAAAGAAAGAGTTGCCCAGCTGTGCACGGATTTAATGAAATTATGAAGCTTTAGGGTGTGGGCTCTGAAAAAGATATTTAGGGGAAATAGTTACTTGAACTGTCGGAGAAGTAAACCGTTAAGTGAATTTGTTCTCAGTCTGATAGAAGATCATTTTAGAAACCAGTATCAGCCAAGGTTTTTAAAAAACCCATCTTAGGTAAAGCTTGTGAAAATGCTGTACTTTTTAGAAATCACGTTATTTCTGGATGTTAATGGATGTTAATATTTTATTATAGCATTTTTTAGGAGGGAGGAAGAAGCTTTTATTTTAAAATAGTGTTGTTTAAAATGGAGAGAATTAGCAAATGCCCTGTATCTCCTGTTACCAACTTGAAACCAACAGCATCCTCAAATACACTTACTTTAAATTGAATAGGGGTCTTCAACCTCATCTGGGCCAGAGTTTATTAAGAGTGGTCTGAATGTCCTTCACACTTCAGTCCCTTGTCAGTGATGTGGAAAGATTTAAGAAGATACCCGCTTCTGAGGCTCAGGAATTTTACTGTCTATTTAACCTACTTTGAATCTTTCTTCAAATGGTGGCATCCCAAACAATTACGTGGTTTTCTGCTCTGTGGCTGGTTCTATAGGTTGGTTAGAATAACATAATAGCATGGGACAGGCCTCATGATTCCATTGGCCTTGGAACATAGCAATGTGAATTATGGTCTTTTCAAGTTAATACCTCAGCTTTAGCCAGCTGTCTATAAGTGAGTATCTTTGATTCAAAGAGGCTTATTCAGGAATATGAATGGATCGATATTAATTTATATTCTGTTTTGGAAAAACAACCACTGGTAGTGAGTCAATAGGTTCATGTTTGTGTATAAATACATAAATCAGTCAATAAGTATTTGGTAGTACATACAGCATGGTCTGTGGGGGATGCAGAAAAGGAAGAAAAATTTACCTGTGGCATCGAGGAGTTTTTAGCATAAATACCAAACAAACAATAACAATAGTGAACACATTTTGTGCACTCATTACGTGCCACGGTTTTCGTTTTCATCATCTCCCAAAGATTTCACAACAGCCTTCTGACTTAGGAACTCTGATTATCTCATTTTACTGATAAGAAAATGGAGTCACAGAAAGGCTAAATTACTTGCCCCACAGCTAGTGTTCGTGGTAGCTAGGATGTCAAAAATGGCACTTTGACTCCAGTCCTTATGTAAAATATACATATCACAAAATTTACATGTTAACCATTTTTAAATGTTCAGTTCAATGGCATTAAGTACATCCACATTGTACAACTGGGTGGTCATCCATCCATCCATCTCCAAAACTTTTTCATGTTCCCCAACTGAAACTCCATGCCCATTAAATCATAACTCCCCGTTCCTCCCTCCTCCTCGACTCTGGTAATCACTATTCTTTTTTCCTGTCTCCATGAGTTTGGCAATTTTATATACCTCGTATACGTGGAATCATATGGTATTTTTCCTTTTGCGTCTGGATTATTTCACTTAGCAAAATGTCTTTATGTTTCATTCACATGGTAGCAGGTATCGGAGTATCCTTCCTTTTTAAGGCTGAATAATATTCCATTGTGTGTATATACCTTGTTTTGTTATCCATTCAACCACTGATGGGTCTTTGGATTCTTCCATCTTTTGTCTATTGTGAATAATGCTGCTATGAACATGGGTGTTCAAATACCTGTTTGAATTGCTATAATCTATGGTGATTCTATGTATAATTTTTTGAACTTCCATACTCTTTTCCATAGTGGTGACACTATTTCACATTTCTACCAGCAATGCACAAGAGTTTCAGTTTATCCAAATTCTTGCCTACATTTTTTTTTCTAGTAGCCATCCTATTGGTATCTCCTTACGATTTTGATTTGTATTTCTCTAATGGTTTTGATGTTAAGGATATGTTCATGTGCTCTTTGGTTGTTTGTAAATCTTCTTTGAAGAAATGTCTAAGTCTTTTGCCCATTTTTAAAGAGGGTTGTTTTGTTGTTACAGAGTTGTAGGAGCTCTTTATAGATCCTGGGTATTAATCATTTATCAGATATATGGTTTACAAATATTTTCTTTCATTCCAAGGGCTACCTTTCACTGTGCTGGTAGTGTCCTTTGATGTACAGACATTTTAATTTTGGTGAAGTCCAGTTCATCCATTTTTCCTTTTGTTGCCTGTGCTCAGACCCTATGCTCTCAACCACTCCGCTGAAGCACATAGCCAAGACTGCAACATGCTAAATTACTTGATACCAAGCATATCTCCTGATGGTGAGGATCTGTGTTGTCAGAGAATGCCTGAAGGAAGCAGCAAGACCTAGCACATTATAGGTGTGTTTAGTGCATGTTTCTTGATGAGTTTGTTTTTGCCCAGAGTTGGTTGAAAAAAATAATGTTGAGTCAACTGTGCGGCGTCTCCCTGCCCTTTCTCATGTATTTCCTGGGCATTCATTAGGGGAGAGGAGGGATGGGAACGGAGGATGTGTGCTTGTCTGTGAATGGAGGTAGATCTGCCAATCTCATAGCTGTAGATACACTGCCAGGAGGTTCTCTGGTAGGAGCTTTATGCAACATAATTTTAAGAGGTGAAATAAAACCTCTCTGCAGTCTCATTCACTGCCTGCCACCGGAAGCTTACTTTCCCTTGGAGATTAACCAAGGGAGAAAGTTAAAGAGAAAAATAATCCTTTCCCCTGCCTTTTCTTCTCTGCCCGAGGCAGTGCTCAACTCTATCCTCCTGGGTTTTACTGGGGGCAGAGAACTGAGCCCATATTGTGCCGCTTCATCTGAAGAGCGTGTTCTGGGTGTGACTCCTGCTTCAGCTAGAGTTCACTGCTTCTAACTGCATACCGCTACATTGCTCTGCTAGTTTTTTAACTTGGGATGCACATGAGATGAAGTCTTTTCTTTCAAATTGTTCGTGAATTATTAATTCTGCGCCTCAGTCTCAGAGGGTGGGCACAAATAGGGAAACAACAACAATCTGTAAAGGAAATAAGGAAAGTCCTTCTCCTTCCCACCCAAGTGTATGAATAAGCCTCAGGCACCCACAATATGGGCGCATGTTTGCTCTAGGCTCTTAACAGTCTGTATGTTTAAAGGAATCATAAAAAGGGTTTGCATGCACAATGGTGGTGGTGGGAGGGCTGTCAGGAAGTTTGCAGTAAGAAGAGCTGGTTTGTAAGCCTCCCCGGAAGCCTTCACAGCCACAGCATTTGTGTAATCATTTCCTCTTGCGACGGTTTGGGTAATAGGGGTGAGAGAAGATTGTAATGAAGAGAGGAGAGCTTAAGAATGGCCTTTGGGCCCTTCTGACTGCATTCCATGTGGCAGTCTCACTCCCAATTGAGAGAATGCAGTCCAGGGATCAGACTTCCCTTTAAAGGTCATGGTGTCCTGGTCATCTCCAGACTCCAGACAATTTCATCTTCCAAGGGCTACTCCAGCTTAACTTCAATCCTTCTACACAAAGGAGCACTGAGGTCTCTGACACATATAAAGGCCAAGAGAAAGAGTCATTTTGCAAGATAATTTTAATAATACTGTCTATGATTCACCGTGTTTTTACTGTGTGCTAGGTGCTTACATATTTTATGGCGTTGTGATAACAACCCCAAAATAGATTTTATTATTCCCTTTTGCTGTTGAGGAAATTGAGGCTGGGGAGGGGAGGTGAATTTCCCCATGATAACTCAATGTGTGGAAGGCAAAGCTCGCCATCTGAGCAGATCTCCTGGGCTCTTACCGCCCAGACTCCTTTCTCTCTCCCCAGGCAGGGACCTCTTCGTGGTCTTCCCTCGCTGACCTTTGATGCTCCTTCCTTTTAAACTCTCATTATAGATTCCGGAAACAAAGGGGGGGAAAAGGAATGCTTTATCTGAAATTTGTTAACTGAAATTAGCAACAATTATCACCTTTCAGAGGAGAGAACTGCTGTTCCTTCAGCATTTTAGAATGACACCACCAGGCAGGAGAGAATCTAAACGTTAGTCGATGTTCCTGTTCTTGGGATAAATGAATCTAGTGCACACTCCTTTTGGGGTAAGTGTTATCTCATCCACTAGCACTGTTTACTAAGGAGATGTTAGGTGCAGTTTTCACATTGCTCATGGAAACCGTTGGCGGAAAGAATTGCTGCACAGGTGGAGATAATATCATTCAGCTGCAATGAGGGCAATTTGCAAGAGACAATTGCTCTGTTCACGCTGAGGCCAATGGCAGAACCTTGGCTTCTCATCTCGTGGCAGAAACGACTTCCTGGCATATTTTTTCTTTCTGCAGCTCAGTTGTTGGCTTATTCTTACTTGTTTTTATTGGCATAATGATTTTTTTTTGGAGTGTCAGTATCATGACACGATTATCCTCCTGCCAAATTTAGTCATCAACTGAATTAAAAGCATTAGTTATTGATTTTTGGAGAGAATATTTTTATTGTGCCTTATTTCTTCTTGAATAGGCTAATTTGATACAAAAAAAAAACCCTATTAGGGTTAGATAGTGCCACTAGTAAATATAATTTACCCAATCATTTAGCAAATATTGTTATTTTCTTAAATATTGCACACGCCACAGTTCTGAGCATTTTCAGATGATGCTTGCAAAACAGCAAGAAAAAACTTGCCTTTGCCTGTTGAAACCGTAGCAGAGGTGCTTGGCAGGTTCTTTGGCATCATTTTTTTTTTTGAGAAAAACTACAATCAGGTGGAAAATATTCTACTTAGTAGCTGTTGTCAAGATCTATTACTGGATATAAAAAGGGCATCTAAGTTTCTTAGAGGGTCAGTGGGCACCCGGAGATTGTGGCAGCGAGCATGTTCTCATGCTATAAGGTATTTCTAAGGTTGGTGCTGGAGGTGGGGAGTGGGCGCAGGGGGCAGGGGGCTTCGTCATCATCACCATCACCATCACCATTGTAACCATAATTACAGCAAATAGATAGCATCCATCCCAAGGTGACAGACACTATTCTGAACAATTTACATGTAATCATTTACTTTAAATTCTCATGGTAACCTTAGAAGCTATCATCACCCTCACTTTACAGGTGAGGATACTGAAGCGTAGAGAGGTTAAGTGATTTGCCTGAGATTATCCAGCTAAGAAGTGGGAGAATCAGCATACTTACTCAAACAGACTAGCTCCATACTTGCTCCAGACTATGCTATCTAACCATCACCCTATATGGCAACATTTACTGAGGTCATATTACATGTTATTCATTATGTTAGTCACTGAGACTAGAGAGATAAACATTCCTCAAGAGATTTCCAGTCTAGTGTACAGAGATACAAATCTGTATACTTCCCATCTTTAGAGGTCACTTTTAACATTTCCAATGGCAGGGAAAAGATTTGCCCAACTGCCAATGATTTGTGCAGCCATTAACAAAGAAGCAGTGCTCTCCGTGATGGAAGTGGCACAATGATGCCCTTTATTTAGAGCTAAAGCAAAGCACTAACTACAGCAGCTGGACCAATGCCCATTTATTGAGTGTGTCTGTAAAGTAGGCATCATGCTAAATGCTCACGTATAGACTCATGGAATTCTCACAACAGTATGAACCAGGTCTAACTTGAATGGGTCACTGCCCTCAACCCTGCCCCTACTTTTCTGCTTTTGGGTCAGTCTTGTTGGGCTTAGTCTCAAGCAGCATTTTTGCTTCATGCCTTGGGTCACAGGAAGGCAAAGGATATTCCCTTATTGGTTTCATTGTTTCCATTGTAAGCTGTCTCCTCTCACAGGTAATCTAGAAATCACACCCCAAACTCAGGCTAGTCTGTTTGTACGGATTTTGTGAGGGAAGAAATCAGCTACTTTCCACACTCCCCAGATCCTGTTATTTTCATGATCACACTTGCCTGCATTTCCTAGTTTCAATTAGGATGGAAAACAATGGACCAAAATTGCATGAGCATCCCTTCTCAGAGCACTTTCCTGCCCATGGAGAGGAGGCCGCCCTTCCTCTCCCCGAGGGGGTCTAAAAGCCAATCAGGTTTCTTGCCAGTCTGAAATATGCAAACTCTTAAAAACTGGGCAACCTCTGGAAACTTATCCAAAATTTGAGATAGGTATTTAAACTGAACTTCAAAAAAATTTTCCAGGCTTGGGTATCGATGCTGTTTTTTTGGCTTTCACAGCGAGAACAGTGAAATGTTGAATTGGACAACACAGGGCTACACATATCCATGATTCCAATTTGAATAACTTAAAGATTTCATCATAAGGCAGTTGGTTCAGTTAGACCCTATGTGAGATGAGGACCAAAAAAATCCTAATTCAGAAGATTCCCACATCTATAAAGATCCATCTTTAGTTTTAAAAAAATTTTCATATCAGGGTATAATTCCAATTGTAACATTGGCAAAAATGTTTGAAGAAAGTTTCTTTCCCTCTGTGTCTGAACATCCCTCTACTTAAACATGTGCACATACAAACACGTGTAAAGGACAAATGAAGGACAGACTCAAAAGAGAGTAGATAATGTAGGGTATTCATATTTTAATTTGTACTTTTGTGTATTGGAATTAAATTAAGTACATATTTCTTTTTGAATTTTATTAATACTCTTTTTTTTTTAAAATAAAGACGTACATAGTTCTAGAGTTCTCAAGAAAAAAACTTACATCTCCTTGGCTGAGAATAAAGAATATTCTCAGGGGATATTAGCCATTACCTCTCAGAGGCTTAATCTTCACTTGAACAAATGTCTACATCTGCATAACTGGGTACTAAAATAATTCTAACATTGAAGCAACCATTATTTACCTGCCACACTACATGACAAAATAGTTTTTGAATGATTTTATAATTATACTTTGTTGGTGCTGTGCCTTTGGCTGCCAAAAGATAGACCTGCTAATCTAATGCATATTTTTATATTATTTTATGTGTAAGCAAAAACTAAAAATAGGGAATTTTTAAAAGTTTCTCACTTCATTGTGTCATCCTTAGTAAAATTAATAGCTTCGCAATGGATATTATAAAAACATTTTTGATAGGACAGTTTTCTATTGAAGTATCATGTTCTTTTATGCAAATATCAGTGTCTGGATCATTGACAGAATTTGAAAGAAGAAAGATACCCTAATGCCTTCCTTTAGAATTTTTTAATCAGATCTGATTTCCACAATTACAAAAATGCAAGGAGACATATGATTTTGTTTTTAAATCAAAGAAATTCTTGCCTATAAAAAGTTCCTGGTTTCCACACTGCCAATGTTGGAGACAGCTTTAGCTGGGAAGAAAGTGAAATTTGTCTTCACAGCATCTGTTCACCTTTATTTTCCCTTTGGATTGCTACCTTTTCTGGTTCTAGGATATTTAGGAATCAGTGGTCTTTTTTGGAATGCCTCTGATAACCTCGTTTACACTTAGATGTTCATATCTGACAGCATGTTGTCTTCTTCCCAGAAAGTATGTTTTTAAGTCAAAGGATTTAATCTCTAATGGCTGAATATTAAACACCAGAAAACAGTTTGGGAGATCATGTCCCAGTGCCTCAGAAATAATGAAATGAATATGTATTAGAGTGTGTTTTTACCTATAATCTTCCCATAAAACGTGTTTTGCTAGTACTATTTGACAAGGAATATGTGTCAGATGGATCCTCTATGTATTGCACCCTAGTAGTAAAATATTTGATTTTTTTCATTATACTTAATTTTTGCTAATATTATTGTCATAATTTTAAGTTTAGATTTTAGCCTGTGATAATTTAGAATTAATTTGTATTTAATTAAAAACACAGTAGCTCAAATAATATTTTACTTCAATATCATAGTATTCTAAAACATCCAAAAACTTAAAACTACTAAAGCATCTCTCTGACACATTAAGTTGCATGAACTACAATAACAACAAAAATTCTTATTGAGCAGTTACAATGTGCCAGACACTGTGCTAAGTTCTGATTATGGATTTTATTTCTTAATGTTTGCAAGAACCCTATGCGGTAGGAACCGACTCTCCCTTGTCACAGAAGAGGCGGCTTAGGCTGAGAGAGCCCCCTAACTGGGTTCAACATCCAAAGCTGGAGAGGGGCAGGAGCAGAACTGGAACCTGACCTGTTTCATGCTACAGCCTTTCACTCCTAATCCTTTCACTTCAGATCTAATGATATGCCATGCTTGTTCTTATTAAGTACCAGTTGAATACCAGTCACTGCCCTTAGACACATATAATTTTCCCCTCTCATTTAATCATGCTTAAGTGGCATGTCCAATAGCAGAGCCAAGGCTCAAATTTAAGTCTTATGATTTCAAATTGAATAGTGCTTCTATCACATGAAGCTAATCTCTTAATCAAGCCAAGTATGATATCGAGTAGGGAGAATTCTATCCAAGGGCATAAGATATCTTTCCATTTCTTTGTATCATCTTTAATTTCCTGTATCTGTATTTTACAGTTTTCAGAGTATAGGTAATTTGCTTGGTTAACTTTATTTCTTTTTATTCTGTTGTTCTGATGCAATGGAAATGTTTATGTCAGTTATAAAATTCTTATTTTTGAAGTGAAAAAAAAGTGAATGAGGGCTGCAAATGGTAAAATACCCTTCTTTTTTATTGGTGAGTTGTATTCCATCACATACATATGCTACACCTTTTTTATCCATTCATCTGTCCATGTGCATTTGGGATGCTTCCATATCTTGGCAATTATAAATAATGTTGCTGTTAATAGTAGTGTGTATGTATCTTTCTGAATTAATGTTTTTGTTTTTCTTGGATATATGCCCCGGAGTGTAATTGCTGGGCCATATGGTGGTTCTATTTTTAGATTTTTGAGAAACTCCATATTGTTTTCCATAGTGACTTCACCAATTTACATTCCCACCAACAATGTATGAGGGTTCCCTTTCCTTCACGTCCTTGCCAACATTTGTTATATGTGTTCTTTTTGATGATGGCCATTCTGACAGGTGTGAGATGGTGTCTCATTGTGATTTTGATTTGCATTTCCCTGATACAGTGATGCTGAACAACTTTTCATGTTCCCGTTAGCCATCTGCATTTCCTCTTTTGGAAAAATGTCTGTTCAGTTCTTCTTCCCATATTTTAAATGGGCTGGTTGGTTGTTTGCTTTTTAATTGAAGTACAATTGATTTGAAATGTTGTATTAGTTTCTAGTGTACAGCATGGATAGACTTGGAGGACATTATGCTAAGTGAAATAAATCAGACAGAGAAAGGCAAATACTGTAAGATATCGCTTACATGTGGAATTAAAAAAAATACAGCAAACTAGTGAGTATAAGAGAAAAGAAAAAAAAAGTAGGGAGAATTCTAGAGGTGGGATGTTTGGTGACAATTCACTTAGAAAGCCCTTAGTTCGAAATCTCTTTAAAGCAACGAGAAGTATGTGTATAACTCACTATTTTGCATTTATTGAGTGAGGTATTAATTTAAAATCATAATGAAACTTTATAGTTGTCATGCATAATTTCTAGGTTAAATGATACCTTGCCTATGTTTTGTAGCACTTTTCGAGAGCTTATTTTGGTTTTATTTGCTTGAAAGAACTCATAAACTAAACCCTTCATTGATTAGCATGATTTACTCAACATTGAAGTTAGCTGTTTAGAGTATTTTGAATAATGGATGAGGAGTAGGACTGCTCCTGTGTAATGATTGAGTGAGTGAGAAGTTTTGGTGTGATGGAAGAGAAAAAGGATTTAAGGAAGGGAATATAATTGTCTTGACTAAGAAACTAGGTGAATATAGCTGTAGAGAAAGATGACATATATTAGGAGCAGATTGTTGACCTAGGATATCTTGGTCTCATTAAAGTGACATTAATTCTCAAACTGGAAGACTGAGAGCAACTCCAAGTCATCGAGGCTTTGTATAATTCTGTCTTAAAGTTCCATGTTTTCTTTGCATTTGCCTCCTCTGTCTGCAACTCTGCAACACGGCTTCCCTAGTAGCTTCAGAAACAACCCTCCTGTGCACCCCAATCTTTCTCTGGGAGGAATCCCTGTCCTATAGTATATCCTCTAGTGATGATCTGCTCCATCAGCCATCACCAGGCCTTAAGAGCTCTCAGACATGAGGAGCAGAGGAAGCTTATGGGGTGGGAGACTTTATCTGAAAGGAGGACAGGAGGCACTACCTTTGTACCCGGGATACCAGATTTGTAGTGATTTGATTAATCAGATTAATTATATTCCATAACACACTGATTTTTAAGGCAATCACACTTCCTAGTGCAGTTTTGAAATGTAATATCCACTGTATTAGTTTCCTAGGGTTACCATACAAAGTACCAGACATTGGGTGGCCTGAAACAGCAGAAATGTATTATCTCGCAGTGCTGGAGGCTAGCAGTCTGAAATCAAGCTGTCAGCAGGGCCGTCCTTTCTCTGAAGGCTCTGGGGAAGAATCCTTCCTTGCCTCTTCCAGCTTCTGGTGGTTCCCAGCAATCCTCAGCCTTACTAAGCCTGTGGCTGCACCGTTACAATCTCTGTTCCCATCTTCATATCCTACATGGCCTTTATGGGGACATGAGTCATTGGATTTAGCACTCACCCTAAACCCCTATGACTCCATCTTAACCAAGTGCATCTGCAAATACCTTATTTCCAAATAAAGTCACAATCTGAGGCTCTATGCATGCATCAATATTAGGGGGACACTAATCAACACACTACAGAGTGTTCGTCTGTGTCAGATTTGTCTTGCCACTTAAGACACAGTCATGAGCAAAACCCAATATGGTTCCTGCCCTCATGGTTGTTACCCTGCAGTGTGCAAATTAGGCATATATCAAACAGTGCTATCAAGAGTGCTAAGTATATTGAAGAACAAATGCTTTTTGAGAGCATATAGCAAAGGAAATTGACCATGTCAAGAGGTTGGAAAAGCCCTCCTGGAAATATGAAAGATGAGTAGGGGTTAAGTAGACAAGGGAGAGAAGAGTGTCCGAGACACAGGGAATAGCAGTGTAAGTGACCTACAGTGAGAAGAAGGTTACAGCACCTGTACCTGGTATTTCTTACACTTTACAGCACTGAAAATCTGAGCATGCCCAAACTCTGTTCTCTAAATATATACTGCTAAAAAAAAGACAGGATACTTTGGAGAAATGTCTGGCTTTTGGTTTAGAGTAAGAAATACACTAGATAGCTATCTTGTTATTCAAAGAGTAAGGAAATCAACAGACTACTGGGGTTGTGTGAAAAAAACTTAGATCCAACTTTAAGAGTCTCCTGCTGGTCAAAGATAGGACAATTTGAAAACTAATAGGAAATTATTGAAATAAATGTTAAAATCCATAAATACAAAATTATATTGAAAAACTCACCAGCCATTTGATAGATGCTAGGAAACTGGATTATTATTCTGAAAACCAGTAAATAAAAGCATTTACTTGTATTTCCATATGAACTGTCATCAGGATAACTATACAGTTGATGAGGAAAGATTTCTGTTCATAGAAGTGTTAGCTAATAGATGACAGAGGAGTGATAAAATATTATATTTTAAACCCTTAATGAAACAGTGGATCTAGGCATTGATTACTGATGGCTACTAATATCACTAAAAGAGAGACAACTGAGTATTATGTACCTCTACAAACATTCTACTCAAATTTTAAACCCTAATTAAATCATGCCTCTAAACCTACCTGCAATTCACAGGAACATGTTAAATGACATAATAAAAAGGCAGTCAGCAAAATCTTAGAATATGATGAACTCTTCAGGAATAAATTACCTGGTTTCTATTTTTTTCTTTTTTTGAAAAACTTATTTTATTTTGTATTTTGAAGGGGAGAGGTAGTTAGGTTTACTTATTTATTTAGTTTTAGGGGAGGTACTGGGGGTTGAACCCAGGACCTTGTGTGTGCTTAGCATGCGCTCTACCACTTGAGCTGTATACCCTCCCCCTCTGGTTTCTTTAACAAATCAATTGCCAATAGAAAAATGAAGGAAGAGGGATCTATCAATTAAAAGAGATAAAGAACCTATCAAACAACTGCAAAAACTGTGGATCTTGTTTGGATCCATCTCCAAACTAACTCAGTGGTAAGAACAAACCAACACAAAATAAGAGAGTTCAAACACAGTCTGGATATTTGATGACATTAGAGAATATTACTTTGGTGGGGACAACAGACTAACAACATTTTGACTATGTTTTAAAAAGAGTTCTTATCATTTTGAGATGTGTCCTGAAATATTTATGAATGAAATAACATCATAGCAAATATTTGCCTCAAAATATTCCCATTGTTGTGGGAAAGGGAAGAAGCAGATGGTAGAACAGATTAAACAAGCAGAACCCTGAGTTGAAGGGTTTTGAAGCTGGGTGACAGGTGCATGGGGAAATCATGTTCCACTTTTTTCAGTTTTTTCTGGTTTTGTAAATGAAACATAATAGGAGGAAAAAATAGGAAATAGAAGAGAACAGTCCTTTTTGAATCCCAGCTTCTCTTCTGTGTCATACTAACTGTTTTTGTGCTCTACTCTGAGTAGTACTCACTTCGTCTGGTATGGTCACCAAGGTGACAACTCTGTTGTATCTCCAGGCAGGGACTGTGGTAGAGTTATGAGGTCAGGATCCCTTGAGGTCTTTTAAGTGCTAAATTACCAAGTACCACAGGAAACTTTGAAAGAAGATGAAGACCACAGGAAACTGTGAAAAAAGCTATGAACCCTTTCCCATTTTTTTTTTAAACCTACTTATGTGCTGTCTAAAGGAAGGTTATACCCAGAAGAGATAC
Organism: Vicugna pacos; assembly: GCF_048564905.1. NCBI lineage: Eukaryota > Metazoa > Chordata > Mammalia > Artiodactyla > Camelidae > Vicugna > Vicugna pacos. Next base: position 62,409,906 of record NC_132994.1, on the reverse strand, counting down.
GCATGGCATACTTAAAAATGGAAACCATATTTTTTCCATGAATATAACAAATTTAAGCTAAAAACTAGCTCAACAATTCAAACAATGATTACTTGATTTCAAAAATGTATATTATGTGGATGCTACCTTTGAGCGAATAATCAATGTTCACGTAGAACATTGCTTATGTCATTTTTCTTTTGTTGTTGGTGCTGAAACCCAGGCACGATTGCTTATATCACTTTGCATGTTTTTTTTTTTTAGCCCTGAAATTAAGTTCTTTGAAACTTTAGCCAAGTTAGAGTTGATGTATTTATACTTAAATCACCTAAATTCCTTTCACATTATCTGATGACTCTAAGAAGTTAGATTTGTTATCATTTTAGAGTCTATCAGAAATATCTTTCGGTGAAAAACATTTCCTCATGGTTTGTATATACTGCTAACAGCACAAGAGAAGAGATGGTGAAAATACCAGTATCTCCTCGTTATCACACGATATTAAGCACTTACAGCAATCATAAACAAAACCATAAACTTTTAAATCAAGATACACTATCAATAAGTATGCCTTAGTAAAATACAACCCATGGAATTCAGTCAAGAAAGTAAATATGCTGACAACACTGAAATTTATTTCCAGCTTTAACCTTTCTCTTGAGCTCTAAAATGACAAATTGACTTCTGGACGTTTCCACCTGGATGACCTTCCCACAAACAAGTTAAAATCAATAAGCTTAATTGAGTTCAATTCAACATTTATTTATTAAACCCCTTTCAGGAGATGATGTTCAAAGCTGGGGACACAAAGATAAGTAAGATCCAGCCTCTGATCCAAAGAGGTCACACACACACACACACAATTTTTTTTTCCACCAAAATTTTTACTTTCTTTATAGTTCTAGGTCTTAATTGATGGTAACAAACAGTCCCCAAAGCTAGAAACATTTGAATCAGCTTTGACACATTTTCCCTCTCAACTGTCATTAATTAATTTTCAAGTCTTTTTGATTCTGCTTCTAAAAATTCTCTGATTCTGTACCCTCCCCTGCAGCCCTGCTGCTAACTGATTAGGTTTGCACAGTGTCATCTTTCTCCTGGACAATTACAATAGCTCCTAACTGATTTCTCTGCTTTTAAATTGTCCCCTGTGCTCCCTGCCCACTCAGAACCCTTCACCACCATAGATGCTTCATGAAAACAAAGATCATATCATATCACTCTCCAGTTTTCAAATTTTTTCTAAATGTATTGTGCACCTTTGAAGTCTCCCAGACAGTCTGCAGGGGCCACACACACAAGCAGGTGATACAAGGAAAAGCAGCAGGTGGAAAACTATGAAGACCCCTCTCACTAAGGGCAGAACTACTCAGCTCCAGCCCCATGTGAGGGCTGGAGGGCTGGGCCCGTTTTGCCAAAACTATTTCTGTTTTTTCTTTTTTCCTATCAGAAGTTAGAAATCCTAATTTTTATTGAAGTTCCTTGTTCTTAAAATATTGGCTCATGTTTTGAAACCACTTTGCAAGACAAATTGTATCCGTGGGCCAGTCTGTGACCCCTTTTTTGCCTTGAGCCTCACATCATTTGACAGTCTGACAAACACCTATTCATCTACTTGACACAGATATTTGACACAGATCACATATCCCTTAATCCGTGACTCCTTCCCTAATCTCAGAATTAATAGCTCACTGTCTAAACTTCCAAAAACCTTGACTGAACTTGTTTACAAATAAAAAAAGGTTGATTTACACAATAGATTATTTAATGAACATAATGAGAGTTTACTGAGTAAACAAATCTGAGTCACTGGCAGAAGAGAAACTTTTGATTTTCTCATCCTATTCAGAATTTATAATCTAACAAGCAAATAAAAACTTCAGAATAAATAACTTGTTTTGAAACGCAAGAGCTTGCAATGAAGGAAAGAGTGAATCCATTTCAAACGTCTCCCTCTTCCCCAAATGCACTGCAGTGAAAAATAGTGCATAAGAGGAGGAAGCAAGGACAGGTAGCTGGACTTCAATACAAGATGGGTATTGCCATCCGGGGAACTGGAACAAATGTAAAGTCGGGGCAGGGTGGAAGTCACAGGCAGACTGGTTCCCAGTGAGGATTAATGCTTCTGGGTAGTATAGGTGGCCACGTACACTCAGTTGACTATGGGGAAACACAACCAGGCTCACTCCTCTGGTGGGTAAGGGAGGAGCAAATACAAATATTTGAGACATACAAAGACTAAAAGGGTTTATTCTGCCAATGACTCAACAAAAGAGAGCAAAAGTTCGTATGTTAAAGAAAAGTGGTGTTGCAGTACTGATTTCAGACAAAACAGACTTTAAAACAAAGGCCATAAAGAAAGATAAAGAAGGATACTTTATAATGATTAAAGGAGTGATACAAGGTGAGGATATTACACTCCATAATATATATGCACCCAATATAGGAGCACCTAAGTACATAGAAGAATTACTAACAGAGATAAAGGGGGATATTGATGGGAATACAATCATAATTGGAGATTTTAACACTGCATTAACATCACTAGACAGATCTTCCAGACAGGAAATAAACAAGGCAACAGAGAAATTAAATAATACAATAGAAAAACTAGATTTGGTGGATATTTTTAGAGCATTACACCCCCCAAAAATAGGATATACATTCTTTTCAAGTGCACATGGAACATTTTCCAGGATCAATCATGTACTTGGACACAAAAGAAACCTCAACAATTTTAAGAAGATAGAAATTATCTCAAGCATCTTTACTGACCACAATGCCATGAAACTGGAAATCAACAACAGAGAAACAAAGGAGCAAAAAAGGAAAGCATGGAGATTAAACAATATGTTATTGAAAAAACAATGGGTCAATGAGGAAATCAAAGCTGAAATTAAAAAATACCTTGAGACAAATGACAATGAAAGCACAACCACTCAAAACCTATGGGACACAGCAAAGGCAGTGCTAAGAGGGAAGTTTATAGCGATACAGGCCTTCCTCAAAAAAGGAGAACAATCTCAAATAAACAATTTAACCCACCACCTGAATGAATTAGAAAAAGAAGAACAAAAAGCCCCAAAAAGCAGCAGAAGGAAGGAAATAATAAAGATCAGAGAGGAAATAAATACAATAGAGATTAACAAGACCATGGAAAAAATCAACCAAACCAAAAGCTGGTTTTTTGAAAAAGTAAATAAAATCGACAAACCTCTGGCCAAACTCACAAAGAAGAAAAAAGAGAGACCACAAATTAGCAAAATAAGAAAGGAAAATGGAGAAATTACAACAAATAAAATAGAAATACAGAATATCATATGAGAATATTATGAAAAACTATATGGAACCAAACTGGATAACCTAGAGGAGACTGACAAGTTTCTGGAAACATACTATCCACCAAGACTGAATCAAGAAGAAACTGAACACTTGAACAATCCGATCACTAGAAAGGAAATAGAAATAGCAATTAAAAACCTCCCTACAAATAAAAGTCCAGGACCGGACGGCTTCACCAGGGAATTCTACCAAACATACAAAGAAAAACTCATGCCAGTCCTTCTCAAACTTTTCCAGACGATTGAAAAGGAGGGACTACTCCCAAACTCATTCTATGAAGCCACCATCACCCTGATACCAAAACCAGGCAAAGACACTACAAAAAAAAAGAGAATTATAGGCCAATATCACTGATGAACATAGACGCCAAAATCCTCACAAAAATTTTAGCAAATAGAATCCAACAACACATAAAAAAGATTATACATCATGACCAAGTGGGGTTCATCCCAGGGACACAAGGCTGGTTCAACATACACAAATCAATCAATGTAATACATCACATCAACAAGAGAAAGGACAAAAACCACATGATCATTTCAATCGATGCAGAAAAAGCATTTGATAAAATTCAACACCCATTTATGATAAAAACTCTCGCCAAAGTGGGTATAGCGGGAACATATCTCGACATAATAAAAGCTATATATGACAAACCTACAGCCAGCATAGTACTCAACAGTGAAAAACTCAAAAGCTTCCCACTAAAATCTGGGACAAGACAAGGATGCCCACTATCACCACTCCTATTCAACATAGTCCTGGAAGTCCTAGCCACAGCAATCAGGCAAGAGAGAGAAATAAAAGGGATCCAAATTGGAAAAGAAGAGGTAAAAGTGTCACTATATGCTGATGACATGTTACTATACATAGAAAACCCTAAAAGGTCCACACAAAAGTTACTAGAGCTGATTGAAGAATTCAGCAAGGTAGCAGGTTACAAAATTAAAGTTCAAAAATCAGTTGCATTTCTTTACACTAATGATGAATCAACAAAAAAGAAAGTAAAGAAACAATCCCCTTTAAAATAGCACCCAAAGTAATAAAATATCTGAGAATAAATGTAACCAAGGATGTGAAAGAATTATACACAGAAAACTATAAACCATTGATGAAGGAAATTAAAGAAGACTTTAAAAAATGGAAAGATATTCCATGCTCTTGGATTGGAAGAATCAATATTGTTAAAATGGTCACACTGCCCAAGGCAATCTACAAATTTAATGCAATCCCTATCGAATTACCCAGGACATATTTCACAGAACTAGAACAAATCATAATAAAATTTATATGGAACCATCAAAGACCTAGAATTGCCAAAGCATTACTGAAGAGAAAGAAAGAGGCTGGAGGAATAACTCTCCCAGACTTCAGACAATACTATAGAGCTACAGTCATCAAGACAACATGGTATTGGCACAAAAACAGACATATAGACCAATGGAACAGAATAGAGAGCCCAGAAATGAACCCACAAACTTTTGGTCAACTAATCTTCAGCAAAGGAGACAAGAATATACAATGGAATAGACAGTCTCTTCAGCAAATGGTGTTGGGAAAACTGGACAGCAGCATGTAAATCAATGAAGCTAGAACACTCCCTTACACCATATACAAAAATCAACTCAAAATGGATCAAAGACTTAAACATAAGACAAGATACAATAAACCTCCTAGAGGAAAACATAGGCAAAACATTGTCTGACATACATTTCAAAAATTTTCTCCTAGAAGAAATAAAATCAAGAATAAACAAATGGGACCTAATTAAACTTACAAGCTTCTTCACAGCAAAGGAAACCAGAAGTAAAACAAGAAGGCAACCTACGGAATGGAAGAAAATTTTTGCAAATGAAACCGACAAAGGCTTGATCTCCAGAATATATAAGCAGCTCATACGACTCAGTAAGAATAAAACAAACAACCCAATCCAAAAACGGGCAGAAGACCTAAACAAGCAATTCTCCAAGGAAGACATACAAATGATCAAAAGGCACATGAAAAAAGGCTCAATATCACTAAGTATCAGAGAAATGCAAATCAAAACTACAATGAGGTATCACCTCACACCAGTCAGAATGGCCATCATTCAAAAATCCACAAATGACAAATGCTGGAGAGGCTGTGGAGAAAGGGGAACCCTCCTACACTGCTGGTGGGAATGCAGTTTGGTGCAGCCACTGTGGAAAACAGTGTGGAGATTCCTCAAAAGACTAGGAATAGACTTACCATATGACCCAGGAATCCTACTCCTGGGCTTGTATCCAGAAGGAACCCTACTTCAGGATGACACCTGCACCCCAATGTTCATAGCATCACTATTTACAATAGCCAAAACATGGAAACAACCTAAATGTCCATCAACAGGTGACTGGATAAAGAAGAAGTGGTATATTTATACAATGGGATACTACCCAGCCATAAAAAAGTATCAAATAATGCCATTTGCAGCAACATGGATGGACTTGGAGAATGTCATTCTAAGTGAAGTAAGCCAGAAAGAGAAAGAAAAATACCACATGAGATCGCTCATATGTGGAATCTAAAAAGCAAAAACAAAAACAAACAAACAAACAAACAAAAACAAAGCATAAATACAGGACAGAAATAGACTCATAGACAGAGAATACAGACTTGTGGTTACCAGGGGGGTGGAGGGTGGGAAGGGATAGACTGGGATTTCAAAATTGTAGAATAGATAAACAAGATTATATTGTATAGAACAGGGAAATATACACAAAATGTTATGATAACTCACAGAGAAAAAAATGTGACAATGAGTGTGTATATGTCCATGAATGATTGAAAAATTGTGCTGAACACTGGAATTTGACACAACATTGTAAAATGATTATAAATCAATAAAAAATGTTAAAAAAAAAAAGAAAAGTGAACCCAGAAGTTATGCATGGGCAATAGAAGACAATGGGCATGCAAACCGATGAAAATATGTTTGTTTACTAAACTATTTAATATAAAAAAAAACTAAAATGCTTAACAATAGGATGGTGGTGACTGCTTCAATTCTCTTTAGGTGGCTAGGAATAGTCAAGAGGAGAATGGAAACCCTAAATAATTGTTGATTTTCTTTAAAAGATATGTTTGCATGATAAAATTGAATGGTTAGCAATTGAGATAGAGATGGTTCATGGTGTGTATACTAATAGAAGAAAAATGAGGAAAATAAAATATACATATGAAATGCAAGGTAGGAAAGATTAAAAATCAAAAAAAAATAATGATAAATATTAAACAAAATAAAATGATGCATATAAATTTAAATACGTTAGTATTTATAATGCATGCAAATAGACCAAAATCTCCTTTTAAAATACAGAGTTTACTAGAGTGAACTTTTTAAAGTTTAGCTGTATGTTATTTATGAAGTATACCTAAAACAAAATTATACAAAAAACGATATATCATGAAAATGCCAACCTAAAGAAAACTGGTATAGCAATAATATCAGACAAAAACAGCATTTAAGGCAAATCAATTAATAGTTTAAATAGAATGACTCAAAATGACTGAAAAAAAAATCAACATTCCACCAAAAGGTAGAATTATGAACCTGTATACGTATAACAACATAGCCTTGGGCAACCGAGAGTACAAATAGGTTTAAAAGGAGATATTGAGTTTGGACCAATAGAGAGACTCATGTAATCAACATCCCAATCAAGATACAGAACATGTTCATTACTCCCCAAATTTCCCATGTGCTCCCTTGTAACCAATTCCTACTCTCCCCACCCTGTAGGCAGCTACTGTTTTGATTTCTGTCACCATCAGTTAGTTTTTCCTAGTCTTGAAATTGATATAAATGGAATTAGGCAGTATTTATCTTTTTGTTTATGGATTTTTTTTTGCTCTACAATTATACTGAATTACTTATATATACCTCAGTTAGAAACAAAGTATGCCCAAAATGGATGAAGATTAAAAAATCTGAACAATGCAACTGACAGTTGATTCACATAGATGTGTATAGGCATACGTACATAAAATGTACATAAAATCTTGCACCCGATATTAAAGAATATACAGTCCTTTTATTGAATGTACATTGAACATTTACAAAAACTGACCTTGAATCAAGACACAGTATAAAGGAATCTCCACAAAGTTTAAAAATATATAATCTCTAAATTTATTGCAATTAGATTAGAAATAAGAGAATATAACTTTAACAATTTATTTGGAAACTTAAAAAAATCACTTTTAATTTACCCAAAGATTAGAAAGGGGATTACAATACAAATTATAAAATATTTAGAAATGAACTGCAGCATTTCCTATGTATTTCCTGTATGTAGCAAAAATGTAGCTGTACTTTATAATCTTATTTTTTTGCTTTTAAACTTTCAAAAGTTTTGAATACTTAGACGTAATAAAGCATTAAAGTTGAGGCCCAGCTTTTAATTATTTTCCAAATAATGATCTTGCAGACTATACCAACACTCTTTATTTATTACAAATGTGTAACTTTTTTGTATGTACTCTCCCATGTGTACTTGGGTCTTTAACTGAACTCTGTGTTATATGCTCTATTGGTAAAATGGTACCAAATTAATTTAGCTTTAAAGCTCAGCAATATGTCTTAATGGGATTGTTTTACTTTACTATTCTTTGTAAGAATTTTCTGGAATTTTTTTTCTAATTATCTTTAGTTTTATGAACTTTCAAAAAATTTTAATTGAATTTAAATTTGCATAAATTTTTAGACCAATTTAGGTATTTGATATTTTTACAATAATGCACCTTCTGTCTAAAAATAAGAGCTATATTTTGATTAATTTAAGTCTTTTTTATGTTCCTCAGTAGCATTTTGTTTTTTTCTTATATAGGTCTTCTGAAGTTCTTGTTAATTGATTTCTAGATATTTTTTCTTCTTGGTTGCTGTTGTTAATAACATTCTTTCTCTTATTCTAAATTCTCCTTTTTCTCTTGCATTTAGAAAAACAATGGATCCATTGTATATTGATTTTGTAAGTAGGCACATTATCAAATTCTCTAATTGTTTCTAATCTTTTTCAGTTGGTTCTCTTAGATATTCCATGATTATTATAATGCTATCTGAAAATACTGAAAAAATTTCCTCCTTCTGCCTTATATATTAAGCTCTTCTTGCTCTTCCCTCACTGTGTTGACTAGTTATCTCCAGAAAATAATGTTACATAAAATTAAATACTAGTGGTGGTGTTGGGGTCCTTTTCTCCAGATTTTAGTGAGAATGCTTCTGTATTTTCACCAGTAAGCATCTACTATAGATAATGACCAAAGAAAGCAAAGGAAGCATGATAATTAGAAAACAGAAAATACGATGAAAAAATTAAGACCAAATGTATCTGTTATATCAATTCATGTAAATTATATAAACTCACTGGTTATAAATTGGTTTTCAGGTTGGATGAAAAATCAAACTAAGTGCTCTATACAAAGGACACATTCTAAAGAAAGCAATTCAGAAAGGTTATAAAAGCAGACAAGGAAATCGGAGGTAAATGCTAAGCAAAAAAAGATAGAGTTATGACATTAACATTAGTCTATGAAGATAAAAGTGTTAAGTGAGACAAGGAAGTGTACCTTAAGAATAGTATTAAGATTAAAAATCCACAAATGGATGTGGCTATTTAAAATTTTATGCAATAAATACCAAAATGAGAAACCAAAATCGGTGATTGGCCAGGCCACCACCATGAGATGTATGTGCTACACCGCCATCCGAGGAAAAAACCCTCCATCTGAGATAAACCACAAAACAAAACAAAACAAAACAAAATAAGAATTCTTGTCCCCTCCAGAAATAAAGCCTCAAGGCCCTTTCCTGTAAAAGTTGCTGACTCCAGGAGAGAGTAATATTCTCTGACATCTGAAGATATGCAGCAATTCTTGCAGATAGGAAAACCATGTGAGGGAAAATGGCCTTTTACTATCAATGCAATAATGAACAGAGAAACTATAACTTTATGTTTCATCCTTTAAATATTGGCTACATCCTTTATTTAAGAAACTCAGTTCTCCTGAAGGCTAAACTTTCCTAGAAACATTTCAGATAAAAATGCTTTTCTTAATGCTCGCATTTTCTTTGAATTTTCCTTTACTCTAACATCAAGGTATATCAAGCATAAAAAGCAGGAAATGTAACAAATGCATTTGGACAGAAATGGACAAATGTGTTCAGAAATGGACAGAAACACACTGCTGGTTATATTAACTCACCTTTTTTGACCCAAATTAGGGAGACAAAAATTAAAAAGATGTATAGCATTTGAAAAATATGATTATATTTATCCTCAAAAAACAGAATATATAAGAATATAATTTTATTTCCTACTCATCAACTTTGTCACTGTTGATTGCCCACAAAAGAAGAGATAAAGGTATTAGTGTCCTTAAACTACCTTCTGCCACTAACTCCATATTTCATGTTTTACAATTGTTAAATTGATAATAGTCATAGCATTTTCCTCCATAACATTCTCATATATTTATTTACTGCTCATCACTAATCCCTTTGAAATGGATTCTCTAGTCATCCCTTATTTTGCTATCAAGCATTTCCCTTTTTTTCAAGAGACTCTGGTGAGTTCTCTCCTAAATTCTCTAGTGGTCGGTGGTGTCTGTCTGAGTTGCTGAGCGTTTAAGATCTGTATGAAGATCTCTCTGAATGTCTTCCTAGGTTTGAATTCTAGCTTTGCCACTCACTATGTGACCTTGAGCAAGTAACTGTGCTCATATTTCCTTATCCTTAAAAGAGAGACACCTGTATGTGCTGTTTATTCCGGTTGTTGGCCCCACTGCACACCTGCCCCGATTTGACTCTGGGTCCTGCCGTGCCTCCTTCTGTACCCCAGGAGGCTGACCATGGCTCTTGCCATCATCTGGGCTCCCTGGCTGGCTGGCTTCCAGCTGGATTAGGCCAATGGGAAGGGCTTACAGGAAGTCAAATGATGATGGGGGGTAGGTGGGAGGAGTGGGTATTTTTTTCTTGCTTTCTCTTGCTGCACCCCTCCTAAGGTCAGTTCCTGAAAGTGGCCACTCCTCCCCAGCTCCAGCTCTCACTAGACTCTGATAACACTGCTTCCTCCTCCCCTTCCCAGTCCTGAGGGCATAATGGTATTCCATGGCTCTTTTCTCCTGGTATCTGCCATCTCTGGAGGCCTTAGGATAATCTTTTATTGCCTGTAGCTACAGGGCAGACAGGAATGATGATCAGATCTAAAATCAAATTGCTCAGCTGCAGAATTACAACTCTAGTTAAGTATGCAACCTTTGAAAGTCGCTTGTGCTAAGGTTAGAACATTGATTGAGAAAGAAGGATCTTCTGAGACTTCAGAAAAGGACATTTATGCAGACACAGTTTGAATCTCCAAATCACCCTGAGCCTCCTTTGCTGCTGCAAATAGTCCCTCCTCCCCTGTCTCAAGAAATCACCCTTTTCTTTCCCGGAGACGGTTCAATGATGTTCCCTGAGGCAGTTGCCTTGCTGGGGAATGCCTGTTCTCCTAGACCCACCCAAAAGGCCTCTAGGCTCCTAAGTAGAGTTAAATAACAGCATTGTGCAGGGGAGAAGAGTGCATTTACTTCCAGAGGGAGATAGTAAATAGATCAAAGGAACTGCAAGTGCTTTCTACTTCTTTCAGATGTGCTGAAACCTAGGGAGCACTCATTCTCATTAAGAGAATGAATTCTAAGGGTTTAGACCAGGGATTGGCAACTTTTGGTTTGAAGGCCTGTGGTCTACCACCTGTTTTGTATAGCATGCAAACTAAGATTTTTACATTTCTAAATGGCTGAAAAAAGAGTATTATGTCACTTAAAAATTATATGGAATCCAGATTTCTATGTCCATAAATAAAGCTTTATTGGAACACGGACACTGCCCATTTGTTCATGGGTGCTTTTGTCATGACAGACTTGCTCTCACAGCTAAAATATTTGCTGTCTGTCCCTTTACAGAAAAAGTTCGCTGATCTCTGCTCCATAACCTGGAAATGATGTTTGGAAGTGCCACCATTGAATTGGGATCCCAATTTTAACGGGGAAAATTAGATCTTGGTTAAGCAGAGGCCAGGTAGTGGTGCTTAATATTGAATTGGGATCCTAATTTTAATGGGAAAAATTACGTCCTGGTTAGGCAGAAGCCAGGTAGTGCTGCTTGATATTAGAGAGACACAATTTCTAGAATAGGCAGGATCAAAGAGGCCAACGATCTTGGTGCACTGAAATCTCTGGTGGTGGTCAACTGATCACGGATCTATAGGAATGAAATAGATGTATAGTCTACTAAGATACTGATTGAACTATTAATCTTTTAGGCAGAAACATGATTATAGACTCTCCATAGTGGGAATTCACAGGCTGCCAGCCACACTAGACTTAAGCCAGTTCAGAACTGGAGGGATGACTAAAGGGCAGTTGGGTTCCTATAAGAAGTATCTTATGCGAAGTAGCACAGTCACAAATGTATACTGTAATATCTTTCTCTAAGCATTTTCCACCGGCCATTTATAGGGTGACTGTACTTTGGGAAAAGGGAGTTTTCCAAAACTTCCTTATATTATAAAATACTGACCCTGGGTTGAGGCTGATCACTAAGTACCCAGTATACCATTGTGACCTACCAGTAAAAAGGGGCTATAGAGGATAGATAGATGGAGTCATTTTTTAACAAGTTACAATTTTGAAAAAAAAAATCAAACATACAGAAATAGAATGGTGATAATAACCCCATGTACTCATCCTTCAGATTCAACAAATATCAATATTTTGCTTATATTGCTTTGTCTAACCACATTAACACTTTCCCCCACCCCTTGGAGATTTCTAAAAGATCCGAGGCATCACGTCATCTTGACTATGTACCTCCAGTAGATAAGGAATTTTACTTTTTAATGAAGCTACCATATCTTTATCACATCTAAACAATTAATAATAATTCTTTAAAATCATCTACCATACATGTTTGAATTTCCTCAATTACATGAAAAAACTGGCTTTTTCTTGTGATTTGGCTGAATCAGTACCTAAATAAATTCCATATTTGTACTTAGTTGATATATCTCAAGTCTTTTTTTTATCAATAACAGTTTCTTCTCCCTGTTTTTTCATGACATTTGGTGAAGAAACTGGGTCATTAGTCTTTTAGAATTGTTCTTATTTTAAATTTAGGTGATTGCATTTTCATCATATTTTTTAACTTAGTTTTCCTCTCCATTCCAACTACCTTTGCCAGGCTAAAATAGTATGCCAAGAGCAGTGCACTCTCCCTGGGAGTAATTGTGGAGGTTAGGACCACATTTCCACTTACTTGTGTAATTGGTCCAAAAGCTAAATGGATCTTAAAGAATGATAATGGCTTTCATAAACTTGAATAGTGATGCCATTTGTAGCTGCTATTCAGATCTGGTACCTTTCCTGGAGCAAATCAGCACAGTTCCTGCCCCTGGTTTGCAGTTACAGATAAAAAAAAAAAATCCTATATCCAATAGTAAAATCAGAAGCACTTTTCATTTTTATAATAGGACCTAGAGTATACTCTTGATGGACTGTGCCAACTCTTTCTCTCTGTTGTAATGTATTAGAGACACCTTGATCATCTTGATGTCCTATAGAACATTACACTGACCAGTAATACTGATGGCATTTTGATGATCAGATCTGGTGAGCAAAAAATAGCAAATGACATACATACCTTAGTAAGACTTTACGTGTCTATGAGTGGAAGATAAACCCCATCAACATTCAAGAATCTACCATGTTGGTGAGCTGCTAGAATTCTGGTGGTCTGAAGACTATCTGGACACTCTTTCAAAAGTGAAAGACAAGCTGTTAGGCGCTGTGTACTACCTTTCTGTATGTTACTCTGGTTTATTTGCTGGCTTGCTCATAAGACTGCTATTTTTGAGTGAAGACCTAATGAGAGCTCTGTAGAAAGTTCAAGCTGTGGTGAAAGCTGCCTTACCACTTGGACGTAATGATTCTTGATATCCAAATGGCCTTCAGTAAGGGGATCACTGTGGATTGGCTCTCACACCATAGGATTTTAGAATGAAGTTCTGACATTTTATGCTGTTGAAATTCTCTCTGTGAAAAGGAGTTTCTGTTTTGAGGATCCTCAAACAGCTGGAATAGCTGACCATGAGATACCAAGTGACTGTAATATCTGAGAAGCTCATCATGGTCTGGGTGTTTTCTGACCTACCATAGCATAAATTGCATGGCAGCAATCCATCATTACTTAAAAGTGGATCTGGGTTTGACCAGTTCCAGAGGGCACAAGTAAATCATGTAAAAAAGTGGCTCAGACTCACATGGTATCATCATTTTCTCTCACCACCTTTCCTTCAACTCATGGGGAGTTGCCCATGACCAATTAACAGAAGAGAAAAAATTGAAAGTCTACTTGAGTATTGTGTGTGTGTAATACATAAGCTGGTATAGAGGAGGAATAAAATGTTTCTACAAACCTACTAAAAAGTGTCTATGGTCAGAGGTGAAGAGGAGCTTCCTAAGGAACAGAATTTTTAGCAGTACATCTGGTGATCTACTCTCCTTAGGGAAAAAGGTAGCCTGAAGTATGGATCTGCACTGGGTCATGGGCTTGCTAACAGGGTAGACAATTGATCTAGGTCTTAGAAAGAAAGGATTGGAAGGGTGGTAACAAGAAGATTCAGGGAAGATGAATGCCCATTCAATACAGGCACTTAGTAACAAGATGGCAAGATGACCTGTATTGTAGATATCAGCCGTCATATGCTTGCTCAAAAGACTCCTTGACGAAGTGGGCATGGCATCAGGAATGGAAGTTATGCATAGGCCTAAAAGCATAGACCTTCCCTTACCAAGGCAGTCTGACCACTGCTATTGCCGAGTGTCCATCCTGTCTACAGCACAGACCAATGCTTTGTCCCCACTATGGCTCCCTTTTCAGAGGGAACCAGCCAGCCATTCGGTTACAGGATTCATATTCTGGTTACAGATTTGCCTTCCCTTTCCACATTTCTTCTGTCAGCACTACCATCTGCCATTGGGGGATTCACAAAATGCCACAGTGTTCCTTACAGCATCACTTTCAACCAGGAAACTCATTTCATAGTGAAAGAAGTATGGCAATGAGCTCCATGGGATTCACTGGTCTTCCCACTTCCTCATGATTTAAAAACAACTGGACTGAACAGTAAATAGGCCTACTAAATGCGGGGCTATGAGGTCATCACTCTGATGTTTCGGTGCTGTCCTACAGAGCGTAGTATATACTTCACGTCAGTAATGTCTGTACCGTTCCCCCACAGCCGGAGTATACAATCTGAGAGACAAGAAGCAGAGCAGTGAGGAACCCTTCTCTTTATCATACCTAATAATCTGGAATTTCTGCTTCTTGTTTCTGCAGCTTTGATCTTGGTAAATTGGAAGTCCTGTTGCCTAAGGGAGGGGGGCTTCCATTAGGTTATACAGTTTTGTTGCACTAAATTAGAGAGAATGCCCTCTGGCCATTTGAGATTCTCCAAGGCATTGAAGTGACAGGCCATGACACCTGATCCCTATTACTGAGGAGAAATGGGGTTCCTGTTATAAAAGGGGGAAGAGAAGGATTGGGTCTGAGATGCAGTCCCTGGGGCACCTCTGACACTTACCACTACCTGGCACACTATGTGTTTGTTCATTGTCCTCACTAAGCTGTAAGCTCCATGGAGGTGGGACTGCGTCTGTCTCTTCATTGCTCTATCTCTCGTTCCAGTAATTTAGCTGTAGTTCCTTAATAAACACTTACTGAGTGAATGGAAGCAAACTGGCAACTCTGTTAACTGGGAGCTGAACTCTGGAGTCTGAATTCACATCTAGATTCCGTTACTTTCTACCTGTTTGACCTACGAGAACTCGTAACCTGAACCTTTCTCCGCTTTAACTTCCTCGCTTGTGCAGGGGCTACTACACAGGTCCAACTCTCTAACCCACAAATTTAAAGTCCAAAATGCTCCCCAAACCCTACATTTTTGTAAGTTTGGCACAAGCTCATGTGGGTGGCAAAACTTGGCCTGATTTGAATTGATATGAGCTATTTACACGATTTGTTTTTCCAACTTAGTGTGAATATTCATAGATTTCACTGCAAAATATTCACGTTTGAATACAAACTGCTTCTCCAAGACCCGTGAATTTTATGTCTTATAGGGCACATACAACCTTATTCCCTTTCTGAAATCTAAAAGTAACAAAAAACCCCACAAATTTCAGACCCATTTGGCTCCAGTGTTTCGAATATGAACTGTGTACTATCTTATAGGGTTGTTATTGGATTCAATGAATTAATATTTGTAAAGCACCTAGTGCCTGCCTCACAGTAAACAGTAAATGTTAGCTGTCATTAGTATTATAGGAACTTTTGCTTTCTCTGATATTGTGGGAGGGAGCTCTCTTTAATTGATTTCCCATCATATCTGAGACCAGTTTGTATGTTTTAGAATGTATTGTGAGGCCTGGGTAATGTGTTTTGTGCCTGTTTTCTGTTCTGGGAGGGACAGGGGAGAGGAGGACCGCTCCTTTGGATTGTGGGAAGCTATGTTTTGTGAACTCGGTCTCTGCTCTCACGACTCCAGTTTGATTCGACGCCGTGAGCAGAGTTTACTACAACTTGGTGTGACGTCATGTCTAAGGCCAGGGGACACCCAACTTAGGGTGGATCCTGGACACTGATCTTTGCATAGAGAAAAGCTGCATCTTCTTCTTCACCGCCTTCTTCCCGACTGTTTGTCCTATCAAGAACTCCAGTGAACCCTGTGGGCTGGACCTCCAGCCTCAAGGTCTGCGGGAAGGAGCATCACAGAGCCTGGGGTTCTTTGTGGTGTCCTCGCCCTGGGCCTTTTGCACCTTCAGAGGAGCGTGCTTTATGTCTCTCTGTTCGTATTTTCTTTGCTTTCAGTCTTCTGTTTTGCTAGATACATACATTTGGTTGGCTATAATTAGCCCTAGGTCACTGTGAAAAGCCTGCCTTCTCTCTGCAGCTTTGTTCTCAGCCGGAAAAAAACAAGACACAAAATAGACAGCGAGCTCAGGAGATTTTTTTTTTCCTGATTCCGAGGCGGCAACGGTGGATGTTTATGTTTCTTTACTTTGGACTTTCTATACCTTTGGTCTTCTTCCCACTTTGGAAGTATTCTCTCTATATATATGATTTTGCCTTCTTTCTCTCTTTCTCTCTCGTTTTCATTCACTATTAGCAGCCATACTGGTTTCTGGAATAATCTCTTTCTCTCTCTTTGCTTTTCTTTTCAGCTTATCCTTTTCATAAAATAAGCATAAATCTGCGTTCCTTCTTATGTTTGAATGCTACTGGTTTATTTCTTTATATCTTGTTTTGCATAGAATTTATAAATTTCTTTAGTTGTGGTGGGAGAGAATCTGTGATAATTTTTCTCTGCCAACTCTCTGGAGACCTCATCTTCTACATTATCACTCATAGTATAAAGGTATGCTGCTCTATAGGGCAGTTCATAGGAACCAATGGATAAGAGTAGCTACACATAGGGTTGTTAAATGTTGTGTGCAGAAGGGAGTCAAAAAAGGTTCATAGAATTGAGCCCCTACCAAGTGTCACAGTGACAGACCTCTGTCAATTAAGTTGCACCTAGCATTCACTTATTTATTCTACACCTTTTTTTTTTTGAGCACCTACAATGAGCTGGGGACCTGCAGATAGAGCAAAAAAATGAAGGAGACTGAAATTCCTGTCTTTCTGGCACTTGCATTCTATTGGACAGAAACAGACAACCCACAAAATACATAAGTACATTATTCAGCTTATTAGAAAATTTAAGAGCTATGGAGAAAAAAAAGTCGAGGAAGGCTCATGGAGCTGGAGACAAAGGGAGGGTTACAATCTTCCCTGTTGGGGAAGCCCTCGCTGAGAAGGTGACATTTGAGAAAAGATTTGAGGAAGCGAGTCCTGCATATTTCTGGGAGAAGAACTTTCCAGGCAGAGGGAGCCGCAAGATAACATTTCCCCCCATTTTTTTCTTTCTCCTCTCTGCTGGATGTAGCACATAAAAGACCGTTAATGATCTGGGCTGCTCAGAAAATTATTTCAACTCTTCACTTTATAATATAGCCCCAGGTGGCTGAATACTTTAAAGCCATTATCAATATTTGTAACAAAATTTAAGTATTCCTTTGGGCTATATGATAATGAGAATGCATAAATTAGTGACTGTCAATAAATATATGTTCTAATAAATTTAACTTTGTTCTTCTTTAGCACATTTAGGTAACTGGTTAGAAACCCAAGCAGGGGGCCTGTGTGGTCATCAGATAAGCATCCATGAGTTACAGAAGATCTGCCAGACGTTTTCAAAGGAAAGTTTCTTGCTCTTTTCTGTTTGTGTCTTCTTCCCTCTTTTAACAGTCCAAAGGTGGTCTGGGCTTGAATTGTGATTACTTCTCTAGTCTCTGCATTGATCTCCATGATCTAAAAGGAAACATACCTCTGCTTCACTGAGCTGGATGGTTTATCAGGTGATTTCAATCTGAAAGCAAGTTGTTCTCCAGAGAATATATGCTTATTACTGTGTTTTTTTGAGCAAGGATTTAACAAATAACTTTCAACATATGCCTTGTTCTATTTGAAAAAAAAAAGTAAAACAGTATTTGGGGTTTAGAACAATGATCTAAAAATAGCTGAGAGACTGTACTCCCATTTGGGAAAAAAATCTCTGTAAAATGATTTTTTCCCTTCTCATTCTGAGCATTGCATAAAGCAAAACCAATTCACAGGCACTAAAGGATATTCTCTAAGAGAAATCTCAAGTCATTTTCAGCTCAAGGCCCCAGAGACCTCATTATACTGCCATGACAAACAGACCTGCAGCAAGTTGTTTATGCCTTTCTGCTAGTGAGTTAAGCAAATGGCACAGGGATTGTTATGCAGATACATTAACTAGTTGCTGGCACTTAGACAAATATGCCCAGTGTACCTCATTTTATGGAATTAATGCGTTTTTGAAAAACTGCATTCCAATTTAATTGTATCTTTAAAGTTTTACACTAGTGATTCTCCAAGGGCACACCCCTGAGCAGGCTTATAAGAATCACTGATGTTTACAGGTCTTTTTGAAAATCCCCACGTTCCACCCCACTTCTGTTCTGCTCTATACTTGGAGGGGGAACGAGAGTTCTCCCAGACTTGCTTCCACGGAGGGTAAGAATCTCTGCTGTAGAGATTTACTGATCATCTTTGGAGACTATGAGGCTTCAGAAATGTTGGGGTGGAGACAAGGTTGAGAACCGTGGGGAGATCTCCCTTTCTGGGGTCCTGCAGAATCAACTCTGCACTTCAGGTTCTCGCTACTTTCCACCGTGCATTGTTATTCTTTGCTCACGTGTGTACACACTCCTCCCAGAAGCATCTTGAGGGTAAGAGTGGTGATTGCTTGTTTTATAATAGCTTGTATATAGCAACTGCTCAATAAATATTTATTGAATGGATGAATGAATGATTTTAAAGGTACTGTATTTTGAGGGATCAAAGTGTGGTGTAGGTTAATCTCTGTCCCTAAGGGACTTAAAATCTATATTTTAAGAATGAAATATGTAAGGAGGAAAAACAAATCTTGGGTTAAAACACAACAGTTTTCTAGGAGAATACATTCCATTACTATAAGAGGCCATTTTATTTGGCGGAGCGTCTTGATGGATTAGCATATGCAAATGTAAACCTGATAATGATTTTCAGAGTAAAAGACTAACGGGACTTGAATTGTTCTACCAAACAGAATGAAAAAAAAATAGAGAAAATTCTAGAAAGTGTTCCAGAAGGGATGGGAGAGGAATTGAAGATGACAGAAGAGGGTAGGTGAAAGGTGAAAGACAGAAACCAAAGAAGTGAAGTGAAGCTGAGTTGCTCCATGGAGGCAAATGTCCAGTGAAACCCCCAGCATGAATCCCCAGATCTTAATATTAGTTGTGTTTCCTTTTTTGGATTGTTGTGATGTAGACCCCTGCTCTGCCTCTACAGTGATTCAGTAATGATTGTTGAATATATATACATATATATGTACACACACACATCTTATATATACATATATATGTACACACACACATTTTTTTTTTAATGGAGGTACTGGGGATTGAACCCAGGACCTCATGCATACTAAGCATGTGCTCTACCACTGAGGGTTACCTCTACCCTCGTACACATACACATTTCTGAATGAGTATGGTGCCAAACAGTGGTTAACTAGATACTTCTCTGACTGTGATATAGATTTCAAACTTTTGGTGAAGCCTGTCATTTGCACAAAATCTTATACAGTGAGGCTTATTTACTTTTCATTGGTTGGTTTTGTTTTATGGACAAGAGGGAAAGGGTCTGACTTCTGCTTTTGGATTGACCAAGGGCAGAAGAGGAAAAGCAAAAACAGGAGAGGAAGATGACCCACAGACCAAACTAAATGTACACAGGAAAGGGTTTAGAGCCAGAGCTCACGATGAGCATCCAGCCCCCCAGGAATTCACTGGGATCTTGTGCTGTGTTAAAGACTGGCGGGAGTGGGATTTGAAACCCATTAAGATAGATCTTAATGGGTAGAGAGGCTCTAGCTGACATCTGAGTTACAGATACATGAATAAAAGAAATCAAAATCACAATGCAATATATTATAAATGTCAGATGAGTGACAGAATAAATAGTAGAGACGTTCAAAGTGGGGGAAGTCGTTGGAGCTGAGGCAGATAGAAAGATTTTTTTTTTAATAGAATTAGAATGCAACTTGAATCCTGTGAAAGAGAGAAGTGAAATTTCTGATATGAGATTATTATTCACCGAACAAATGCCCATTCACTTATTCCGCTCCTAGAATTTGTCAGCTACTATGTAAGAAATGATCCTTATCTTCACGGAACACAAATCTAAGGGTGAAAACAGTTTCATAAGCAAGTATTGATAATATCTTACAATGTGTTGAGTCCTGCATTGGTGTTTGAAGAAGATCCAGTGGAAGAACTCATGTGGGAATGATTCTTCCTGTTCAGGTTATTTCAGGGAAGATTTCACTAAGAACTTCCATTTGATCTGGGTCTTGAGGGAAGCATAGACCACAACTAAGTACAGAATAAGAAAGGGTATTTTAATTAGAGAAAGTAATGTGAGCAAAGCTAGGAGACCAGAAATACATGGGTTTGTAAATATGGTGAAGCTTGATTGGCTGAAGTTCAGGGAGTGTGTTTGGAGAAAGCCGGAATGCTACCTTTGGGCAAAGAGGTTGAAAGGCTTGAATGGCGTTATTTATAGACAAAAGGAGACTTCACAAGTTTCTAGGCTGGGAAGCAGGATCAGATTATTTTGGAAGGGTACTTGAATTTGGGAGGAGGATGACAACAAAAGAGGAGAATTTGATGGCTGACACTTGTGTGGAATTTACTTTGTGCTAGGTACATTCTAAAGGTTTGACACATATTAACTACTTAAGACAGGGCTTGGAGGTAGGTCCTATTATTAACCCCATTTTATAGATGAGAAAGTTGTACAGGTCCCATAGAAAATAGGTGGCAGAGTCAGGTTTGAACCCATTCACCTGACAGCAGAGTCCATACTTTTAAATGGTACAAAACCAAAGCAAAGTCTAAGGTAGAGACCATGAGATCTTACAGTAGAACAATGTATACGAGATAGTTAAAATGGAACCCAAAACCACCACAGGAGATGTGGGAGAAAGAGGTGACAGAGATGAATCAGTTTCTTATTTGGATTGCCTGATAAATGGCAAAAGATATGAACCAAAAAAGACATACCAATTTATTCAGAAAAGAAGAAAAATGCAGCTTTTCAGTAGATTGTGACCTAACCAAATGGTGACATTGACACATACTACTATTTCAGTATGTATGGACAAGCTCAAATTCATGGAAATGCTGATGTTCTAACTGTCAGGTCAAATTTAAATCTGGGATACACAATGCCAAAAATTCAAATACCAAGGGGGAGTTCAGCTAATCAATCACTCCATTGTTTGGTGTCATGTAACAAGAGCATCTGGAAGACTGAATGAGTTTTACTTTGTATGTAGATTCTTTGCCATTATGTGGCTGTTACATTTAAGAAATGGGGCCAACCTCAGAGCTATGTATGCAAAGAAGCAGGCAGTAATAGGATCTGTGGCTGTTTCTGGATGGTAGAAACGTTCTTAGCCCCTGGCATGTGCACATAGATTGCTGAATTTCATGAAATAATAAAAATAATAATGCTTCATATTGGTATAATGCTTTACATAGTTTTCCACACTTTCCCAGAAAAAAAAATATAAAACCCAATATGCATTCCCAAATGATTAGTGGCATAGCAGTATGCCCGATGCTTCAATATTTCTTTACGTGTTTCTTGAATGCCCACAATGTATTTGGAACTGAAATATAAGGATTAAAAGGGAGTTCAGTTGAATCAAACCACACAGAATTTGTTCCTGGTATATTTTCTTAATCAGCTAAGGGAACGTTAAGATGTTTTGTTTCCTACAAGGTGACCTATTTAGAAGATTATCTCCCTTTGCTGAACCCTGTGCTTACAAGTGTCTAACATGCTCTCTACTTATTTAGTTTTTGAATTTGTTGCTTCGTTCAGTGTTCAGCTGTTTCTGTGTGCCATAGCATGGTGTTGGACAGTTTTCATTTGAAGCCATGGATGACACAGATGCATCAGTGTGCGTGGCAGACAGAGACAGGCTGAGGTGTGCTGGGTGAATGACTTTACCTGATGACGATATGATGAATAATGATTTCTGAATACCTTTGGAGGTACTTAGATAATTATTTGGACTTTGAACCCATCACTTTTAGCTATAGTATGTTGTATGTGCAGACACATGTAATACAATATATAACAGAGGAAAAAAATGACCTTTGTTTCACATCAAATATTCAAGGGTAGACCAGTAAAACCCTCATCCCTGAGCCGTTCAAAGATAGCACTGATCATGGTGTTCTTATGTGATGATGTCATCCAGAGCTACCAGCTATTGAACGTCTTCCTTGCCAGGCACTTTACAGATGGGAGCACTAAGCATTTACAATTTTTAATCTAGTTTGATATCTACAGCAACCTAATGAAGTGGTAATATTATTTCTGTTCTATAAATAATGAACCCAAAGCCCGAAGAGACTGAGTAACTTTCTGGAGGTCATACCATTAGTGAAGCAGGCCTTGAACACAGGGGCTCCAAAGGGTGTGTTCATTTTACCCACTACAACAGTCATGTCTGAGGGTTAGCAGCCTCTCAGGAGACTCAGCAAGAACTGAAGGATCAAGGACTTAAATAAATTCAAGGAACAAATCCTACAGTTAGACTATAGAAGCCATGTACAGACTCTTATGAGTCAGCAAAGCCCCCCGGCCCTCCGCAAGACTGCGCTTATGAGCAGTATATTTATTCAAGCTTACCTCCCCACATTTCTGGACTTAGCCATTTACTCATTTGATGAGGTTGGGAAAGTTAAATTATCTGCGAGTACTACCTGTATGGCAAAGTACAGAAAACAGTGAAAACAAGCCATATTTGTGCAATTTATTTAAATTCTGTTTCAAGCCAGTTCCACACATAGCTATTAGTTGAGCATCTATAATGTGCAATTTAATTGTGCTAACCACTACAGCAAGGTTTAAAAAAACAACAAAAAAGAGAAACATGGTTACATCTCTCCTTAAGCTTGCCTGGGGAGGAGTAGTCCAGCTGCTCCTGCCCTATTTTTTTTTTTTTTTTTTTTTGCTTATCCACAAGGCATATTTGTTCAGATATCTTGTAGCATCTTTACTCAAAAAATTCTAACCCCAAATTGCAAAGCATTGGATAACTCTTTTAGTTGGGAGCAAATATAAAATTTAATGAGTAAAATCACAACACGATGGTTAGATTTTGGAGAATATTTGGGAATGTAAACCAAGAGGTTGCAAATATCATTACCAGTGTGGGAATATACAAAATGCTGAACAAAATAATCTGAGAGTAAGCTCAGGACTGAAATATAATTGGGATTAGAAATCACATGGAACTGGTGGAAATTTCACAGGGGAAAAACTTGAATTTGTAAAATTCAAGTTCAGATGTGTTACTTATTTTTTTCTATAAAGTCTGAGTTTTTTTCATAAAGTGCCACTTCCATTACATAGCAGAAAACTAAACTTGTTCACATTGGGCAAACCTGGTCAGAGTAATGATGATTCTGTTCATTTACTTAGTCAAGTCAGGGATTTTCTTGCCTCCCCTTATTGGATTGTGTTTGAGTTCCAGGAGGTTTATAATAGGACCACAGCCTCAGAGAAGAGGGGAGGGTCTGCTCACTGAGTGTTCTGTGTCTGCATTGGTCCATATCACATGGTCCTCCTGGTTGGTTTTTGGCACCTGCTCCTGATACTCACGGTTCCTGAATTCCACGTTCCAGCACTCTGAAGTTTCTTCTCTCAAACTGAAAGACCTACTCTCAGCCTTACCTACTTCCTCTTTGAGGGCCCTGGGAGCTGTTTTCCTGAGAACACTCTCATACTGCGAGTAAGCTCATTAGCGGATGGCTTAGTCAGCAGACGCCATTTGCGTGCTCTGCTGCCACTCTCCTTCATGAAGTCTGAAGCCTCTCTAGGCTACCTCTGAGAAGAAAGGCGGGTGTCTTGTCTCTTCCGGGGTTGCCAGTAAATTTAACTGGCTTTTCTGTTGTTTCCACATCCTAGGCTCAGTTCTTTTATGGGGGCTGGTGGAGCGTGGCCCTCTTTCTCGAGAGACCCATGTAAGAGATAGCTAACTTAATTTTTTTCTTTTCCATTTCTGAATATTCTTCTACACGAGGCCAGAAATCTTTTCCCTCTGGGATGTTGGAAAAACATCCTAGAGGCAACTGTCCTTTCCACCTCTGTTTATGAGCCCTTCAGGATTTGGGCCCTTTATGTTTAAAGCCAAGCTTTTGGTACTTAAAAAACCTTATTCTTAAAAAAAAAATTTTTGTTTCTTGCAAATCGAGAACACCTTAGCTTTCAAAGCTGTTGTTTTTGCTGAGTTCCAAAATCTATTTATAAACTCAGTTGACTCTTATGTTCTCAACTCTATCTGTCCACTGAGGAACAAGGGCCAAGTGATTCAGTGGGTAAAATGTTGTAGGGCAATCAGCAAAATGCAGAAAAGAAAGTGTTTGATTTTCACAGGATTTTATTTCTTCACATTGAAATGCTGATAGTTTTTCTCCCTACAAAGAGCCCTTCCCTCTGACCCCATTCTAGTCATTATTTCTCAAGAAAGTGGCATGGGGTACCTGTCCAGATTCTGTTTCTCTAGGTGTGTACTCTTACACACAAGACAATGCTTGGTTGTGAAATCATCACACACAAGACAGTGCGTGGTTGTGAAATCATCTTCTGCCCCTGGCTTTCGTGTCCTGTGAGAAACCTGGTTATTGGTGAAGTTCTTACCTCCCTCAGCTAGGAGCACTGTTTTCCTGGAGGGTTTCCTGGGACGTGATATTTTTCCCAGGTGGCTCAGACATGAAGGTAGGAAAAGCTTATCTGAATGGAGGAAAGAAGGGAGGAAAGGTAGCATGTGCTTCTCCTGGTCCTCTCACCTAGCGCCTTCCTCTCTGCAGAGTCATGGCCCCTGCTATGAGCCCCAGTTGTCAGGGGCCAGGTTTGAAATGAGTTCCAGTTGAGTCTTGGCTCCCTTCTCCCAGTTCCCGGCAACCTCTAGTCTACTTTCTGTCCCTGTGAATTTACCTATTCTTGATATTTCATATGAGTAGAATCAAACAGTGTTTGTCTTTTTGTATCTGGCTTAAATCACTAAGTTTGATATTTTCAAAGCTCATCCATATTGTAGCATATAACAGAACCTCATTCCTTTTTATAGCTGAATAATATTCCACTGTCTGTATAAACTACATTTTGCTTACCATTCATCTATTGATGAGTATTCGTGTTGTTTCTGCCTTTTGTCTATTGTGAATAATGCTGCAGTGAACACCAGCATGCAAGTATCTGTTCGAGTCCCTGTTTTCAATTCTTGGAGTATGTACCTAGGAGTGGAACTGCTGGGTTTTATGGTAACTGTAACTCTGTTTAGTTTTTTGAGGAACTGCCAAACTGTTTTTCACAGGAGCTTCACCATTTTACATTTCCACCAGCGGTATATGAGAGTTTCAGTGTCTCCACATTCTCACTGACAGTTGTTTTATGTTTTATTTTTTATTACAGGCATCCTAGTAATATAAAGTGGTATCTCTTTGAGATTTGGTTTAATTTACTTAATGGCTAAAGATCTTGAACATCTTTTTATGTGCTTATTGACCATTTGTCTGTCTTTTTTGGAGAAATGTTGACTTTAGTCCTTTGCCCATTTTTTAATTGGGTTGTTTATATTTTTGGAGAGATTGAGTTTAAGTAGTTTAAAAAATATATTCTGGATATCAAACGCTTATCAGATATATGATTTAAAATATATTCTCCCATTCTGTCATTTTGTTTTTCATTTTCCTGATAATGTCCTTTGATGAATAAATGCTTTTTTAATTTTGATGAAGTTTAATTTATCTTTTTGTTGTTGTTGTTGCTTGTACTTTTGGTGTCATATCTAAAAATATTTTGCCAAATCCAAGGTTGTAAGATTTACACCTATGTTTTCTTTTAAAAGTTTTATTATTTTAGCTTTTATATTTGATCATTGATCCAATTCAAGTTAATTTTTGCATATGGTGTGAAATAGAGGTCCAGCTTTGTTCTTTTGCAAGTGAAAATTTAGTTGTCCCCATATGGAAGAGACTGTTTTTTTTCAATGGAACTGGCACCCTTGTCAAACATCAATATGGGTCTATTTCTGGACCCTCCATTCTCTGTCTGTCTATCCTTATGCTGTGTCCTCCCAATTTCATCTCATTCTGGAAAACTGTAATGTTTTTGCTTTGTTTTCAGCTCTATGGTATAGCATTTTACCTGGTAGCTTAGAGTTTTGTTCCTGGATTTTCAAAGCCAAATATTTATAATTCAATAAATCTTCCTCTCCCACTCTCAAAAAGAACGAAAAAACAAAGGAAAGAAAGAAAGAAAAAAGAAAGATTAAAAGAAAAAGAAAGAAAATCTGATTCTTTCAAATCACATACACCTTGGCTTTCAAGATTATGCTTTCAAATGGGATTGTTTCAAAACTTATCTAGAACATAATTTGTTTAAAAACATCTTTGGATTTTGGAATCCCTGGATTCTCTTATGTCCTTCCTTCTTTGTGGCAAAGGGGTGCCCCATGAGAGACTGGAGTAGAAGGGACTCTTCAAGGGGTAGAAGAGGCCACAAGAAACTTACTGGGGGTTGGGGGGGAAATCTCAGTAATTATAGTGAATTTTGTCCTGGCAAGTATCACTTGTATTGCTTTGGTGAAAGGCGATATGAAAAAAGATAATCTTCTTAGAACAGAGAGTTATTTAAAAAAGAATGGGAATGAGGAGGGAGAAAGAAAAACAACAACAAAAAAGGAAAGTAGAATATACAATTGATAGCTGAGTATTTTATAGGACACCTCACGAACAACAGTGTCGAGATTTTTAATATGAACCTGAAAACTTAGTATTGCATGCCGTGTGACATTTAACAGAGAGGAAATTTAATAAAGCACTGTGGTCAAGAAACTGGTAATGAGCACTCATATTTGATTGAACAATTTGGGCAAAGTTTACATGCTAATAGTATACACTAATACAACTGCTTGTCTATAGATTCTCAGCTTCCTGGTTAGCCTATAAATTACCAATGTATTAATTAGCACCTCTGTTTCAAGGACAAGGTCTGAGGTCTTATGAAAGTCTCAAGCTGGAAACAGTTGAATTCTCTTAGGGCACTTGTGATACTTTTAAATAATAAATCTGAATCTAGGGTGACACTTGCTTTGCATTTTTGAAGAAGCAAAGTTAAATAGCCTTTTAAACAGCAGCAGTGAAAAATAAGATCTTTGATATCCATGAGAGGTATTTACCTGGTCATTTACAATTGTCATCCTAATTTCACAAACATGCTGTGTTGTCCACCCACATTGTTTTCTCCACCCCTGAGGAGACTCTGTGGGAGATGCTTCAGAGAATATTGAGGCTAAGACACACCTACCTACTTTTGGAGAATTTGACTCATTCTTTGGCTAGTCACCATTTAGAGAGAAGGAAACTGTGGTAATCTCAGATGTTTAGGCAAATATATTTATTTAGGGGAGAGGAGGATGAGAGAAAGGGAAGAGGAATATGAGGACAAAAGTGAGAAATCAAGTACTTATTGTTGTGATGCAGACTTTCCATTATTTTCTGAATTTTCTTAGAAAAAAATACTGATGTAGCGTAGAAGTTATTTTCATGAGTCACTGGATCTCAAGAAGATTAATAGACAAACTTTGGGAGTGCCAAAGACAACCTGAAATAGTATTAAAATAGTTTTTTGCATCTGTAAATTTTTCTGGGTAGAGGGTTCATAGTTTTCTTGAATTTTCACAAGTGTTTCTGATTCAAGAAAGGCTGAGAATTGATCTAGAGCAAAGGTGGCAAATAGGTTTCATCTTAACACCAAGATAAACTTTAAATAGTGGTTTCTGGGAGTAATGTGATGAGAAGGACTCTAAGTGAACTCTTCAGCAGAAAAGACTGGTAAACAATGTCTGTCAAGTATGTGTCTGGTGGAAGAAATGCTTGCTATCCCTATCTTAAAGTGAGTGTTTCTAAAAGACTCACCAAGTCCTGTGTTCGTAACAGGATTATTTAAGGAACACTACCTAGGATCTAAAGAGGATACAAAACATAAGAGATCTCCAGCTTAGTCTGTGATTGAGTTGTAAATTTGTTTTTAAATACTTGACCATGGGTTTAGGTTTTTAGTTTCTCTGTCCTCATATTTTTTTTTATATTGGAACCATTTGTACTCCTTGAGTAAGATTTAAAACATGTAGAAATGTAGCATCAGGTCCAGGAATATTCCATGGTAGCAAATGCAGTTGTTAAATGCATGAACACAGCTCCTGGTTAATTTAATAGCAACTGTGAGTGTGCATTAAAGCCCAGCATTTGGCCCTCTGTGTCTTTGGTTATGAGGACACAACATGGATAAAATATGAAATTCTATTTCCAGTAGATTCATAATAGAGATGAAATGAGCTCTACACTTACTATTGCCTAAGTCACTGTCTGCTAATCATTTAGGTCTTCTGGAAAACATATAAGCAGCCTCCTTTGTTCACTCAGTGTTCCAGGCTTTCTTGATGTCAGAGAGTAACCCAGATCTCGAAGAGAAGAGAACTTCTTATCCCCACCTCTCCTCATGTGAGAAGGAGGAAGTCCAGAGTGGGCAAATGTAGACACAAGTTACCTTTATCTAATGGTATTGCATCTTCCATTAATAAGGGTTCTTGCAAGTGGTATAGCACTCCAGGGACACTCCATTCTTCCCACTTCCCACCGACAAAGTGAGTACCCAGGAAAGGCCCTGAAAGAGGAGATCCAAGGCCTTTATGTGAGGCTTCAGTCCGCTAACAAATATTTACTGATCACAAACTGGGGGCAAGACACTGGGTTTGGTGGTGGAGACGCAGATACCAATCAGTCACGGGTCCTGCTTTGAAGGTTCTTACGGTCTAATAAGAGACCAAAATGTGTTTGCCAGTCACTCCAATAGGAGGTGGAAAGCCAACGTGCCACAAGAGAGTCCAGGTGAATTATTACGAGGGTTGAGAGGGAGGAGGACCTCAGGTACAATTGGGTGCCAGCCAGTCCTCCCTGTTTGCTCCCTGGCTTCATTCCATCAGGCCTGTGCTTGTGTGGTTATGGGTGACCCTTCTGGTTAGTGATCTGCGAAAGTGCTCTCTGTTCAGCTGCCTGAGTAGCCAGAGTATATCAGCCCTCACCTTCCAGGCCTTGGTGGAGAAAACTGAGCCCACCATGTCTGAAGGAATTCTAGGTATTTTATACAATTTGGCTGTTTATTTAAAGTAAGCACCTGAACAAGTTTGTCTTCATGACAGAACATTTTAATGATTTATTGTCTTAGCAAAGTACCATGTTCATTCTATTTTCAGTGGAGCCGGGAGTTGACTTACTGCTTCAGCAATAAATTAGCCAATCCTAAGCATAAGTCAAGTGATAAAAAACACAGAGAAAAATATTGTGGTATCGCAGTCAGCTCCTGCAAGTAAGACATATTTGATGCTTTTGAAAATACAGCGTATCTGATATAGTCAAACTCTACTATTTGGAGGATGGCAAGGGAAAATCAGGAAATACTTGGTAGATACCTTAAAACCAAAATGTATTATAGAAATTGTTAACATTGAAAAGTAATCCCTAGAAACGAAAATGGGATGATTATCAATTTTAATAGGATTCAAAAATATTTTACAATAGTTAAGCTTATCACAATTTATTGCTGGACTCAGAAAATGGAAATCCAAAGCCCACTGAAGGAATCCTGCATTTCTTGAGCCTTTGAGAGGATCATGCAAGGAAAACATTACATGTGGTGTACCTACGAGTGAACCAACAACCATCATCTTTTACTTTGAGGACACTAAAAGAAAACCAGAGCCTGAGGAGTTAATATCCACTCCACCTTCATATATTTCATCATGTCATTCTTCTCCTTGTCCTTCTCTCAGAGGCCGACTCCTCCCCAGACTTACAACGTTCATGTAGCTATCGTCTTTGAGGAATGCAAACAAACCAGTTTATAGAGTGAGCTCAGATTGCCGAGTGTGATTCCTGCTCATAATGACCTTTATGTTGTTCATTTATGTTGGAAAACCACTAAAATTAACAGCCACTGGTCTGCAAACAATGCAGTCTCATTTGGTTTGGTTATCTTTGACCTTCTGTTTGTGTTGCTTTTCATTATTTAGCTGCTTTGGTACGCAGACTATTCAACCATTCATGCATGTACATGCAAGAGATAGGTTTGCAGGATGTTTGACAGCTCAGGAAAAGTGATGAAGCAGTGTTGTCAAACAGCTGCACAAAAGGCCCAGGAAAGACTAAATGAGCCGTCAATAAGTGATAATGTCGCTGTAGAATATCAAATCAAAACATTTTTGATGTGAAAACACAAATATCTTGAATTCCTAAAATTCTGAGAACTCAGTCACTTGGAATCCTAAGGATTTATTTAAAAATGAAACTTCCAAAGTCAGAAACATTTTCAACGACTTAGATTTGGATTCTCATTCTATTGTTTATTAGCTCTGTGACGTTGGATTGGATCTTTTTTTATTTCCCTACCCTGTAATAGGTCACCGATGATATCTGCTCTACCTACCTTTCAGGGTTGCCCTGTGGGCCAAAAGGGAAAATGTGTGGGGAAATGCTTAAAGTGCTGTGCAAACAATAGTGGTTCTCTCGAGTTTCTACACCAGAACAGGGGCTCAATAAATGCTTGAAAAGTAAATGAACTGTGACCCTAACACACTCGAAGCTTTGAAACTATTAAAAATCACATTGATCTCGATAATCATCGTGATTAGATAACTAACGTGTTTTAGAGAACATGAACAAGAATGGCAAAATCTGTCATAACATAGTTTGGTTTCTCCAGACATCTCTAATTATAGGTCATAGATTGGAATGTCATTCTGACATTCAGATTTGGGATAAAAACATCATCTTGATTTAGGAGTGTTCTAACCTAAATCCAAAAGCCTCTGCTTCCTCTATAATCTTAATTTTATTTTCTTGTGGTTAAAAAAAAAGCAAAAAGGCAATTAGATCTCCTAGTCAACCCATTTTCCAAACACCAAGCTGCATACAGATTATTTTGCTGGATCCTTTGGAAAATAATCACTCCTGCCTTTAGATACTGAGTGTCCGAAGCAAGGCAGGGCATAGACATAATTAAAAAAGGATTAATTCAAACAGCTAGATAGGTGCCAAGATGAGCGTTATAGGAGGTCATGGAGAGAAGGCAACAACCACGTAGGTGGGATTCCAGCCAAGTACAAAGGAGCTGGGCCTAGAGGTGGTTAAACGGAGTTCTGACTACTTCATTACTGTAGTAATTATTTTCTGATGAAAAAACCTTCAAAATTAGTAGGGATCTTACTTTTTAAGAACAAAATTATGATGTTCCTATTAGTATTTGTTAATTTTGTTGCCATAGCTCGTTTTCAAATTAGAAACTGTTCAAAAACTGTTCAGAAACAGTTCAAAAACTGTTATTTTTGAACAGTTGAAAGACTTGTCAGCTCTTGACTTAAGTATTGCATTGTGATTTTAAAATCTTATTAGCATGTACCCTCTAATTGATGATTATATTGAGACATATGTATCCAATGTTAAAGTCCCTAATTCTTCTACCCATTGCTAACTTTTGCCACATTTTTCTGTGAACATGAATTCATTAACACTCAGCATGGCCTCAAGTAGAATTCTACACTTACTAAAGAATTAATCATGGCAGCCCCCTCAACCTGCCCCACTCCAGATGTCCCTCTGAGACTCGGTAGGTTCTGCTACATTTTCACAGTACTGATGGAATTTTAAGCCATGGAAGTCCAGTTGTGTATTCATTAGCTCTCTCTGGGAAGGTTAGTGCACTATGGTCTGATTCCATTTCATGGATGTAACTTTGAATTTGTGCAAGTTTCTTCCAACGCAAGTTTTATTGCAACGAAAATCACTGCTGATTTTTCACTGACAACACAAAGCAAGTGCTATTTTTCTCAAGAGGTTCATGGCAAACCCCCTCTTCCATCCTCAAATTGTGCCCCACTGGCCTGGGTGGTTGCAAATGGCAGCTCTCCACAGGGGCGCCTTGCCTTATTGCTCCAGCAATCAGGACTCTCTTCTCTAGTAATTCTAATAATCGACTGTTTCTTATATTCTAAATGACATGGCACGTAAACACCTTTTATTGCCAGTTTCAGGTAAATCACGAAAATGAAGCACCGGGGACTCACGCAGATGGACGAGTAGAGAGCAGGCAGTAAAATGGAAAAGTACAAAGAGAAGCTTAAGAGATTGAATCTGAAAGGGTCAGAGGCCTTATGCCAAATCAAATTCATGTGGAGAAAGTTTGTTCCCGTTTTTCTTAGATCCCAATTTGTCTCTTTTTCTGCCCTGATTCTTTGTAGGTTTGTCAGGTTTTATCTCTAATCTTTTCTCTCCTTCATGGTTAGCTTCTCGGAGTCTCCTGAACCGCCTTGTTTAACCTGTGGAGAGAACTGTTTAATCAGCTGACTTTCCTATATTGACCAAAAAGCGGCTCAAAGTTTTAAATTATAATAATTTTTGCTTGACATGACCAGAGTTATCCAAGGAGTAGAGTGTTCTCTTTGACAAGATGAAGCTTTGATCTGAGTTCTGGTCTAAGACACATGAACTAAGACCTCAGTTTTTCAATCTATAAAGTGGAACCAGAAATAACTCTTAGCATTACTGGGAGAATTAAACATCTTAATGTTTATGAAAGTGATTTATATAATAAAAGTGTTAAACAAGACTTCTTTTATTTAACAGTTAAAAGGAGGCTGGCTTAGCAATTACAAATAGTCTGCTTGAAAAGAGGAAGAAACCAGGTGGTTTTCCTGGGTTTTATTATTTACATGAGAAGTAAAGTAATTTGCTGGACACATCTCTTATTTTTTTATTTATTTATTTTTAATTTTTCTTTTTTGAAGTGTAGTTGATTTACAATGTTAGTTTTAGGTGTTCAGCAAAGTGATTCAGTTATACATATACATACATATGTGTATTTCCTTTTCAGATTCTTTCCCATTACATGTTATTACAGGATATTGAATATAGTTCCCTGTGCTACACAATAGGTCCTTGTTGTTTATCTGTTTTATATATAGTAGTGTGGTCACATCTTTTAAATGGGACAGAACATACTAGTTCAAATGGAACATTTCTCTGCAATGTCTCCCAGGGTCAGGCTGGTTCTCTTGTTAAGAAAACATTGCCTATACGGGTTTCTCCTGTTATAGCCGGTCAAGATACAGAAAGGCTTTACAGTCGTTTATCTCTCATTGATCTGGCTTCCTGAATACACTTGTTTAGCTCCTGTTTACAAGCGTTCTCTTGAAAAGTTTTGGGCAGCTAGAGTTCACACAGCATGTATGCCCTATTTCTTTCGTCTTGGATTTTCCTCACCTGTTCAGTGGCACAGTGTTCCATGACCAAGTGTGTGTTGGGCATACTGATGGCTCCAAAAATGGAGGCACCAGGCCAGCCCTTATGAACACCTGACCTGCTTGACTTGGCTTCCGTACGAGTGTTTACCTGTCTGCCAGCAGCATGTCAAGTAACAACGTTGTCTTTGAACCTACTGTTGTCCCCTTTAAAGAACTCAATACAATTCAACAACAACAAAAAACAAACAGCTTGTTGAAAAATAAGCAGAGGATCCGAATAGACATTCTTCCAAAGAAGACGTACAAGTGGCCAACAGGCATGTGAAGAGATGTTCAACATTACTAATTATTAAGGAAATGTAAAAGCAAGAGCATAAGGACTTGCCACCTCATGCTCATGGAAATAGCTACTGTCAAAAAAGCAAGAAATAACAAGTGTTGGAGAAGGCATGGAGAAAAGGGAACCCTCATATATTGCTGATGGGAATGTAAATTGATTCAGCCACTATGAAAACCAGTAAGGAGATTCTCTTTTGACCTCAGTATTTCTTACCAGTTTTCTAAATTAAGACATTTGCCTTTTTAGCTAAACAAATTTCTAGTGTCTACACAGTATCATTTAGTCTAAGATGTAGAAAGGATTTATAGCTAATTATTAAATATACTCACCTGTATTCTACATTCTGATGAGTATCTATTATGTTCAGAGGCAAAGCTTTTGGAGAAGTTGATGGATCGATTGGCATTATACTTTTATTTATTTATTTATTTATTTATTTATTTATTTATTTATTTATTTATTTATTTATTTATTTCAGACACTAGGTTCCCTCAGATGCTGCCTTTGCTATGCCCCCTTGACTAAGGTTGTTTTTAAGTAGTGCTGTTAGTAGTATTCCTGCAACCTCCATGGGTTGGAATTGCAGTCCATTTGTTACTAGCTTTTGATCTCATCTAAACTACCTCCTCTCTCTCTCTTTCAATGTTATCTGTAAAATGTGGATGAGTAATATCAAACTCATGTTTTGGAGCGAGAGTTTAAATGAAGAAGTTCATATGAAATGCCTGTCAGAGTGCATGGTATGTAGTAATAATCAATGAGCTTGATTATTGCAACTATTCAAGAAAACTCAACACACTGAATATAGCAAACAGATCACTAAGGTAGACAGCAAGTGTCCTGATTTGGACATCTAAATTTCTAGAAGTCTAAACTTTTGTCCTTTTTTGGTTTATAGATTTGGGATACCCAGAAGGTGTTCCAG
This sequence comes from Vicugna pacos, assembly GCF_048564905.1. NCBI lineage: Eukaryota > Metazoa > Chordata > Mammalia > Artiodactyla > Camelidae > Vicugna > Vicugna pacos. The sequence goes on along the minus strand of NC_132994.1, from coordinate 62,375,219 downwards.
CTACCATTAATTAAAGCTGTATTCTAAGCTTTTTAGTGTCTGGTGGGCAAGGAGATTTTGAAGAAGCTTATGATTTGGATTGAGTTTATGAAATTAATAAATCAATTCATCCAATAAACATGGATTGAGGGCTGCTGTGTGCTGACCAGCCACTTTAACTCAGACATGAATAATACACGATCCCTCCTTAAAAGATTTCTTGTTCATCTTTGAGATGCACACTTTCCGGATTTCCTGTGTTCCTTACTGGAACACTTTCTTTGCTATATCTTTATGGACTCACCAGGTGGTCTCAGTGCTAAACACTGACTATTGAGGATGCATTGATGATTCCTACATATACATCTCCCCTTAGTCTTTTTTTTTTTTCAAGGACAATTTTTTTAGAGCAGTTTTATGCTTACAGCAAAATCAAGAGGAAGCTACAGAGATTTCCCCTTACCCTCACTCATGCCTCATCTCTCCCATTACCCCATTGTTAACATCTCCCATCAGAGTGGTACATTTGTTACACTTGATGAACCTACATTGGCACATCGTGGTTCACATTAAGAGTCACTCCTGGTGTTGTACATTCTATGGTTTGGACAAATGTATAATGTCTCCATCATTATAGTAGCATACAGAGTATTTTCACTGCCCTGAAAAATACTCTGTGCTCTATGTATTCGTTTCTTTTCCCCCTCCGATGCTTGGCAACCACTGATTTTTTTTTTTTTACTGTCTCCATAGTTTTGCCTTTTCTAGAATGTCATGTAGTTGGAATCATACAGTATGTAACTTTTTCAAATTGTCATCTTTAATGTAGTAATAAGCATTTAAGTTTTCTTCCTGTCTTTTCATGGCTTGAGAGCTTATTTCTTTTTAGTGCTGGATAATATTCCATTATCTGTATGTACTACAGTTTATGTATCCATCTACCCTCTAAGTGACATCTTGGTTACTTACAAATTTTTTCACTTATGAATAAAGCTGCTATAAATATCCCTGTGCAGGTTTTTGTGTGGATGTAAGTTTTCAACTCCTTTGGGTAAATACCGAGGAGCATGACTGCTGAACCATGTCATAGGGGTGTGTTTAGTCTTGTCAGAAACCACTGGATTGTCTTCCAAAGTGACTGCAGTATTTTTCATTTCCTCTTAATCTTCAGACATCTCCTCACGTGATATGATATGGTGTGATATGATATATGATATGATCATTTACTTATTTGCCTTGGGATTGTTTCTTCCCTTATCTAGAATGTAGGTGCCATGAAGGCAGAGGTTGTCTGTTTACCCCTACATGCTACCTAGATAACTGCTGTGCCATACGGTAAACTCTCAGTGAATATTTTTTTTTAAAAATTTTTAGGGGGAAGGTAATTAAGTTTGTATTTTTTTTTTATCTTTTAATGGGGGTACTGGGGATTGAACCCAGGACCTCACGCATACTCAGCATGCACTCTACCACTGAGCTACACCCTCACCCCAAATATTTTCTTAATGGGAGAATTCCTTCATCCGGGGCTTTGCAGTGTGGGTCAGATACTGTGCCATCACTGTTTCTCTGTATGTACTCCATTTCCTGGCTACATTCTCTTTCTTCATCTGAAACTATCATCTTTAATGCTTCTCTGGTATGTTCTGCGAATGAGATCATACACGCCATGGGTGCACAGAGGCAGTAGCTTTTTGGAGACCTTTTTTAACCTGTGGGTCAGAGACTTGGGTTTGCCTAATCCTGTTAGGAAACTGTGCTTACTAGGACGGTTTCGTCTTCTGATTTACAAAATCATTTGCACTCGGAAGTGAAGTCTCCATGCTGTGCCATCTGGTCTCGGTGCTGGGTTGTGAAGTGCACACTTCCAGATGGATGCTCTATACATGGAAGCCGGCCTGAGAGCACACACAGGGAGGGGTCAAGGGAAGGGAGGTGGACTTTGATGGATTTCTCTTTTTATGCAGAACCTTCCTGTCCCCTGGGCAGTTCTTCTGTTTCGATTTTTTGTTTTGCTTTTGATTTCCCATCATTTTTCTCTTTCTGAATGCTTGTAAATAATTTTTTGGTTGGAATTTCATTAAATAAAACCTTCCATTCCAATTTTTCTTCTCTCAAGTCTTCCTGGCTCATAGAAGAGACAGCCTTTCAGGGGACAGGAAGTGAGAAACGAACATTTGGGGAAAAGTAACAGTGAACCTCCTACGAGAAAATCTTCATTTCCTCTGAATTGAATCCTCTATTTGATTTAAATGTAGTTTTCAGATATCATGTCCCTACAACTATATTAATTACCAACATTTACATGTATTTATTATGTGCTAGTCACTGATAAGTATTTTATATGTATTATCTTAGTTAATTTTCACAATAATCCTGTGAGGCAGGTTTTATTTCTATCTCCATCTTAGAGATAGGGAAACTACAGAGGCATTGAAAGTTTAAGTGACTTCCCAAGGTAACTGAGCTAGTAGGTGGGTTTGCTAGGACTGGAACTCAGATGGCCTGGTTCCAGATCTGTGTTCCCAGTAACTAAGCTGTGCTATGATTTCTGTAGAGCCAGAATTGATATTACTATGGATTGTAGGTGAAATGTTGTCATATGAGCTTTTCTGGTTCTTTTGAATGTAAGCACATATCTTATGCAAAAGTATGATTAAAAGCCTTTTTTATAAAGCTCCCTCATTTCCTGTTAAATTAAGACAGAATTCCTTAACTTGACATTTGAAGTGTTGCCCACTAAAAGCAATTTTGCCTTCCTTATTATTTTTCATTACTTTTTCTGTCATTTAATCTCCTTTATTTAAGAAAAGTAACTAAAGAATTTTAAAAAGTATGATGCATTGGAAGAATAATTAACTTATGTGTATTCTAGATGTGGTGTGAGTTGTGATGATCAAAATGTCAAGCTATTCAATATATCATTTCTAAAAAAGAATTTATATTCATTTCAATTTAATGATGCTATCAATGAATTTATCAAGCACTTGTTCTATGATGATCATTGTGCTTAGAATTCTGGGGGTATTAAATATCCTCTGATGTGGTCCAAGATATAACGAACCTTAAAGTCTTATTAGATAAAAATGCTTATAGATAAAAAATTACAAATTTGTAATTAAAAATTACTAAGCAATTAAGCTACAAAAATGTGAAGCAAAGATGTTTTATTTGTTTATACTTCCAATTTTTTTCTAAAAAAGATTCAAAGTACCTAGCGTCCAATATTCTATTTTTTTCATCTCCTTCTATATATTTCATTCATTCATTCATTTGTTCTGTCATTAATTTATTCAATATTTACTGAGCAAATATGTGTAGAAGATGATCACAAATTCTTCCAAGGACTCCCAGCATTCTGTGAAATAGAATTTGACAGCTTTGACAGATAATAAAGATAATCAAATATTTGGAATATCAAACAAGATTATGGCTTTCACTTCCATTAACATATTTTTAGGTTGGTATTACAGATAAAATTGTTCTTAATCAAACAGTAGACACTTATAGAGCACCTCTTATTTGAGAAACTAAATCTGTCACTGGGAATTTAAAAACTAAGCTGTTTTTCTAGAACTGAAGGGAGGGGAGAAAGGGACAGTCCACATTTCGTTACAATGTAATGACGAGTGCTAAAAATATAAGTAAGGAGAGGGTACTATGGGATGTGGGGGCACCTAAAACAGCCTGGATGGGGTCAGGAATGTTTCCAGAAGATGAAACCTTAACGGGGAAGAGAGATAGGGCTGGAGAGGATTCCAGGTCATCAGGTTGAGAGGAAGTATGCCTTATTCAGGTTTAGTCTGATTGTAATAAAAGGAGCTGTAGGGAAGAGGAAGAGAAAGGCTGGGGGGAGGGTATGGCTCAAGACGTAGAGCACATGCTTAGCATGCACAAAGTCCTGGGTTCAATTCCTGGTACCTCCTCTAAAAATAAATAAATAAAATGAATAAATTATCCCCCACCCCCCCAAAAAAAAATTCCCTGAAAGTTAAAAAAAAAAAGAGAGAGAGAGAGAGATTGTATGGTTTGGGAGGACTAGTCTAGAAGATTATTTAGATTGAGCTCTTTGAACCACAGAACCAGAAAATTACTTGAATCACTATTTTGGTTCTCCCAAAGCTGGCATGTAACTAACATTCCAGAGGCGGAGGAAAAAAGTGAATCCTCTCATTACATATCCTAGGATGACCTAAGGAATTAGGGCTTAAAGCTCCCAGGGGCTCCCAGGAGAAAGGCCTGGAGATGACTAATATGAATAAAGGCAACTGTTGAATTTGACTCTTTGATATAAAGTATTTCAATTAAAATTACATTTACTTTTGATTTTGTTCTTATTTCTTCTCATGTTTCTTCTAGATTTGGGGACATTACTCTTTCTGTTTGCTATCTCCCTTTCTGCCCATCCTTCCAGCCTTCCTTTTTATTACTTTGAGTGGGTCCTCAAATAATTGGCCAATTAGGACTTTCTCCTCCTGCGTGGGCCCAGAGTTTTTGTTCAAGGCTTTAAACTTCAGTATAAATTCTGCACTGTTTTGGTCATTCACATCCTCTGTGTTAGATTTTAAGTAAAATGTTCACAGCCAGAATCAAAGTCATGGTCTTAGCCATGAGAAAAATGAAATATAAATTGGCCCCAGAGAGGTGGTATTTAGGCTAATTTGAGAAAGGACTTCCTTTTCAAAGTGACTGATTTTCCAAGAGTAAATTTCTGTAACCATCTACCAGGCCTTTAACAGTGCAGAAAGCTTTTCTTCCCTTTCTCCCTTTCTTCTTCTTCTTCTTTTTTTTTTTCCCTTTCTGTAAAGGTTAATGTCTCCAGATGTCCTCCAAACAAGGTGCTCTGTGTCTCTTTAGACATTTCTGAAGTTCCAGTTCACCTGCATTGCTGGGCAGGGATTTAATCTGCGTCTCGCCTAAATGATAAGTCCCTCCTTTTGTGAGCAGATAAGATGCAGCCTCTGCCTTCTGACTCTGCCAGCATGCTTTCTGCCTGTCAGGACCCAGTCTCCAATTTACAAAGCTTCCGTCTCTTTGTTTCAGGGACCTCCTGGCATGGATTAGGAATAAGCAGAGCTAGGTCCACAAAGGTCAACCCACAAGTAGGCATCTCCTCCTTACGGTTCTGCATATGGGGCAGGATAAACAATGCTTGTGACCTCTTTTCAGATTGTGCCATATTGCCACAGAGAGAAAAGATGCACTACTTTCAGCTTTAGCAGCAAGAAATGCCTGTTTCTTCATCTAAGCTTTGAATATAAATTCTGTACAAGGCACAGCGTTATGTAGGGAACTTGGAGCGCAATGTTTTTTTTGTTTTGTTTTGTTTTTGGAAAAAGCAGGTAAAGAGTACTAAATTTCATGCCCTGGAAGGATCGTTCGTGTGGTCCTCCAAGGAGGATGGTCAGTTCAGTTGGACAGGGCCCAAATCTGGAAGAGCTGTGGTTTATTTTCATGACTGTGTTGTGTGGACCAGACCACATATTCCTCTAATATCATTCCTCTGGCAATGCTGTGATTTTTTTTTAAAGGCCTGTGCCAGTTGAATAAAGCTACTGTTGGAATAGTGAATACAAAATCTTTTCCTCTTAATCACAGAGAAGCAAACTGTTTTCTCACATAGATTATCCACTGACATATTATGAGATGGAAGAGGCTGAGTTCGATGGGCCATAAGACTGACCCATCGTGCAAATTCCTATGTTCCTTTGTATAACTGGTCTGCTTTTATGGGTCTCTTGCAGTACAGCAATGGCTTGCCTTGATGTAAAATGAGCTCTGCATCTTTTTGTTTTTATCTTAACAGTTTCTGGGGCCACCGTTGCTTTTTGGTAAATCTCATTATGTGATCTGTGCATCTAAATGAAAGGTTCCTTCTGGAAGCCTTATGAGCGCCTCTGTACCTCAAACAGCTGCATCAGCTTTATCGGAAATGAGCTTGTTCCTGGGCTGGTGTTTCTCAGTGAAGGGCATGTTCAGCATGGCAAGGCCAACTATGAAATCATATTGATAAGCAGCACAGAAACCCTCATGATAGCACATTTTCCCAAGCTTTCCTTTCTTCCTAAGCAGGTTACTTAGATTCTGATTTTCCAAATATTTACAGTAGTAAATTATATGTTTTTCACTTCTTGAAATTTCATGCTGCACATTTCTCCTGCCATTACTGGGACCAAACCTCATTTTCCCATTTCGATTATACTTTCAAGTTGTCAGGAGTTGCATATAGAAATTGAAATGGGAATTATAGTTGTTGCTATTAAATAATTCTTTTGTAACCCTACCTGATATTTAGATTTGAAGTAAATTCTAGTGAAAGGCTATATTGAAACATTTCAGTGAAACTAATAATGCCACTGTTTTAAATTATTAACACATAAAATTTTTACATGTTTTCCTTCAACACATTGGCTTAAAAATGTTGAAACGATAACCTGAGGGAGGATTATTGTGATTTTATTTATAACAGGGAGCTGTACATTTTTGTTTCTATGACTTAAAAAAAATACAGCTCCATGGTTTCATCAGAATTCTATTACTTTCACATTTTCACATTCATAATTTCCTACCCTGTGTGATTCCAGCCAGCATTTATAAGCAGCAAGGGTCTTGTACTTAAAAGCACTGAATCATTTTTACCCACAAACGAACCTTATACTTAATAAAGGGTAAAAAAAAGATTTTGAAATTAAAAAAATAATGCTCAGGCCATTGACTTATAATGGTTCCCGTAACAGATCACATTAGATGAGGCACGTTTGAACTTAGTTTTCAGGGTCTAGGCTATTCTTTCTTCTACCTGATTTCACGGAGGCGAAGTGACATGGCATGAGAGACAGGAGAGGGACATGGGAGTGTCTGCAGAGATGACAGCTCGCCAACTGCAGAGGGCACTGTCATTTCCAAGGCTGCATTCCCCACGGGGCCACGGCTGCCTCAGTGGGACCCGTGCAGTGGCGACTCTGTCTTGAGCTGGCAGAGGCACGGCTTCCATGCTTCCACCCTCCCCCTGGGCTTGCAGCCTCAAACTCATCCCTGGATCGTTTTAATTCTTCGGTCTGAGTGTCCACCTTGGTGCCTGAAAGAACATCAGAACCCTGACCTCCCTTCATGATTTCTCTTGTGGGTCACTCACCACTTTCAGTGGCCACATCTGATGGCTTTTGATAAAGAGGAAAAGAGCAGGGTTGGTGGAGGTGTGAAGTTGTACATCCTCACACTGTTTTCTTTTCTCTTTTACTTTCAGTGCATCTTAGGAAGCAAATGGGGCTGGGGGTTCAGAGAGCTCCCACTGGCATGTCTGGGAAGCTTTGTGCGGCTTGTGGACCACTGTGGAGTTGCCGTGGGCACAAGGTCACACGGCAGCACTGAATGGGCTTGATCAGTGCGGTCTGAGCTTAGGTTAAGTCAAGTCTCAGTTTCTCCTTCCTTTTTCCATTAAATGGGGGCAATGATATCTAACTCACTTATCCAAAGCACTGAGTCATTTTTATCCACAAAGAATCTTATTAAAGGGTATAATATCTTCAAAAATAAAAAAAGAAAAAGCTCAGGCCACTGGCTTATAATGGTTCCCATAACAGATCACATTAGATGAGGCATGTTTGAGCTTCCTTTTCAGTTTCTAGCCTGTTATTTCTTCTACTTGATTTCAGGGAGGCAAAGGGAGATGACATGTCCCGATGTGGTTTGGATAACAACATGGGATAATACATAAAGGCAAGCTTTTAAAGGTCATAATCAAATGGAATGGCCATCCTTTTTTTTTAGTACCATTATTGAAATAGAGGCCATAAAACTCACAGCTGGCTAGGCAATTTTACATTCAATAAATTATTGTGTGAGCAAAGAACTCTATCCTGATTCTCCCCCCTCCCCCCCTTTTTTTTAGTGATGGTGCTGGAGATTGAACCCAGGACCTCATGCATGCTAAGCATGTGGTCTACCACTGAGTTATCGCCCTCCCCGGCTCCTCCCTTCCTTTCCGTATTCCTACTCAGAACTAAGAAGCCATGATAGCTGCAACAATCTCTTTCAGATTTATTTTTATTTTAAAAGAGTCCCAAATATTGGGGTTGAGGTGAACATGTGAATAGTACAAATTTTTCTATATCCACGCTATGTGCCCTCCACTTTTGTAGCAAAGAAAATAGTTACCACTTCCTGAATACTTACTATCTAACATTCACTGTCCTATATTCTTTCTCTGCTTTGTCTTTTAATCCTTAGGAGATTTCCTATGATAGCAGCTGCTATTATTATCCTCATTTTAGAGACGAGGAGATGAAACTCAAAAGAGATTAATTAACTTATTTAGTATCCCAGAGCTTGTCGATGGTTATCTTAGAAAGCCTGCACTGTGTGGGAAGCTGCCCTTTAAGATGTAGTCTCATTCCATTTTTCTCCTGTAATTATGTGGAAGTGAACTAGCGCATCATTCAGTACTGGTCCAGAAGAATCTGAAATCAGACAACGGCGTTTGGTTAGTGGATAACCAAATACAGCTGTTGGAGATGTGATGTCACAAAAACACAGAAGCATTCAGGAAAGCTGGACTAATTAGTCAATAATGATTGAGACACCGGGAAGTCCCTAAGGGAGAATTAACCAGCTGGGAGTTGTTGATGGGCCAAACCGTGCTACAGGTTATTAGCTACAACAGTCATTATTCCTGGGAAATGTCTTATTTTGGAGTTAATACTCTGGCTTGAATATGCCTCTGTAAAGAAAACTGCTTGATTCCTCTCATACTGGGTGGGCTGAAGGGGCTATGATAAAGAAAAGTTTATGAGAGGGACTGACTAAAGCTCTCTAGAGCAAAATGGAAGAGAAACTGTGTGTATTTGTGGAAAGGGAAGCGTATCTGAATATTGTAGACTGCATTTTTTGGTCCTAGAAATTGGGATTTATATACTATCTCCCCTTCCCCCACCATAATGGGAAGCTGCACATCCTGCCAATAAGATCAAACAAGCCAGCGTTCACCTGCAGAGCTCAGCAAAGTCGTGACACCAGGGGAATACTGAGCGAAGATGTAGGCCAAAGGTGAGGCGGAGTGGGGAAGAGGGGGAAGAGGGAAGGAAGAAAGGCAGGGATTCAAAGAAAGTCAGCAGAAAGAACTGGCAGAATGGAAGACATCAAAGGAAAGGCAGGGAAGTATGGATGGCCTCATAGAGAATTCCAGCCCCTTGATTTCCCCCTTTCTCCCAGTCTGTCTGCCCCTGGCGTGTTTTCCCTACCTGTCGGTTTCACATTTCCCACAGAATCTATCATCACTTCCACCACTCTTCACACACCCTAACCTCTTCCCTGGATCCTCACCAGGTAATTTCCATTCTTGACAGAGGCCAAGGTTTAAACACCCCACGCAGGCTGATGACTTGGCAGCTTTAAACCAATGTTACTCAGACAGTGGTTAACGAGGAGGGAGGGGCTGGTGTCAAGTCCAGCTTCCCTGTTGTTCCACGCAGCCTCGGACTCGCCCAGCCCCCTGGGCAGAGCCGCATCAGGGCCTCCCTTCTCAGACAGCAGTTTTGCCACCTTCTGTTGTGATCACCTGTGCACGAGCCTTGCTGACTGAGGGAAGTCTGTCTCCCTTTCCCCTACCTCAAGGAGCAATCGAATTTGCCCCCGTCGTATCTAATAGTGCTGTCTCTGAGAGAAGTTCAGGTAAAATCATTTTCTCCAGTGACATTTTAATGCTTCATAGAGCTTGGTCCCTTGGGAAGTTTTAAGGCTTTCTCCATAACTTTGCTAACTAGATGGGAACTCCCTCAGCTTCCATTATCTCTTCCCTCTTTTTGATTCTACTCCCACCTCATGTCTCTCTCATATGTGCACACTTACAAACTTAATTCTTTAAAAACAGATTCTAATTTGTCATATATGCACATATTTTAAAATTATATATTTTTCATCTTTTTTGGAGGGTAGGTAATTAGGTTATTCTTTTTTTTTTTTTTTAGTGGAGGTACTAGGGATTGAACCCAGGACCTCAGGCATGCTAGGCGTACACTCTACCACTGAGCTATATCCTCACCCCCTGTCATCTCTATTTTTGATTTCATTCTTTTATATCCTCCAGGACTGTACTTGATCAATTACAAGCTCTATTTCCACAGACATCAAGTCTACAGCCTATAAACGTGCTCAATTTTCAAAATTAAAAACAGTGTTTTTCTCTTGATCTTGTGCCCACCTGTAGCTATAATCCTGTCTTCTTACAAGCTGCAAATATAATAGTACTATTACTAATCATTTATATTGATTATTAGACATTTGCTATGTATTAAGCACTTTAATATCTATCATTTTATGAATGCCTCATAATAGTCATATGTAATTAGTGTTATTTCCATTTTGCAGATGGGAAACTGCCATCTAGAAAAGTTAATTAGGTCACACAGCAAATAAAGGACCGAGCCAGGATTTAAAGCCAGAACCATCTGAAGCTACAGCCTTTTTACGATTATCATATAATTCTCTGACAAGCCTCTTCTTTCTCTCTGTATTTCTCTACTTTCCAGACCCTGAGAGGAGGGTGATGCCATCTTGTAGCCAATGAAATAAACACTTTTCAGTCTTTACTCGTTTTGATTATTCTGCAGCACTTGGCACCTTTTCCTCGTGGTTTCTATGACTCCATTTTGTTCTGGTTATTTCTTAATCTGATCACTCCTCAGTCTCCTTCATTGCTGACTTGACTTGTTTTGCCCCGTGAACATTCCTCTGGTTCCAGCCTTGACCGCAGGATCTCACCTACACTCACAGTGCCAATTCATTCAAAACTCTAGCTCCAAAGTAGTCCTGTTGCCTGAATTTTAGAATACTGTTTCTAACTGCTTGCAAGATATTAACATGGATGTTTCACACAGAAATGAAAAATGTAACAGCTAGAAGCTTGAACCTGCCATCTTCTTCCCAGAACTGCTTTTCTGTTAGTGTGGACAGCATCATGCATGATCTTACTACATTTCCAGGCTTTTTTGGCTTCATAGACTCCTTGACCCCTACAGCTAATAAATACGTTTCATATCTGCTCTGGACTGAATGTTCGTGTCCCATCAAATTAATATGTAGAAGCCCTAATCCCCAGTGTGATGGTATTTGGAGGTGGGGCCTTTGGGAGGTAGTTAGGTTTAGATAAGATAATGAGCATGGTGCTCCCAGGATGGGATTAGTGCCCTTATAGGGCAGTGAAGGGACCAGAGCTTTCTCTTTTCACCAGATAAAGTATCAGTGAGAAGGCAGATGTCTGTGACCAAAGAGGAGGGCCCTCACCCAGAACTCAACCATGCTGGCTTCCCAATCTCAGATTCCAGCCTCCAGAACTGTGAGAAATAGACATTTGTTGCTTAAGCCACCCAGTCAAAAGCATTCTATTGTAGCAGCCTGAAATCAAACAATATCCTTCCTATTTTTTTTCCAACTGCATCCTCCTCTGTACTTTTCCCAGACTTTCAATATCATTTTCTTAAACCCACTCTCTTAAACGACTGACCTTTTCAAATCCTTTCCTGGTCCCAACATCATTCCCACAACCTATCAAAAGCCCATCTTTGAAACAGTCACCAGAGTCAATTTTCTAAAATAAGCATCTGATCATGTCATGGGAAGCAGAAGAAATAGCATGTTGAAAGCTGTGGGCGTAGTAAAAGCAAGACATGTTCTGGGGAAAGTTCAAGTCGTTTTCTGTGGCTGGATGTTGGATTCTATAGATGAGGCCAGAAAGGCACTGGGGTGCAGACAAGACCAGCTCAGATGCCCTTCTCTACGTCAGGGGTCCATAAACTTTTCCTGTTAAGTGTAGGGGGCTGCATAAGTCTGTTGCATTTTCTTCTTCTTCTTTTCTTTTCCCCTACCCATTAAAATGTGAGAAACATTCTTAGCTTGTGGGTCATACAAATCCAGCATGGGCTGGATTTGGCCAGCAGGACTTGGTTTCCCAACCTCTGCTCTAGAGTCTGGATATTGTCTGTAAGTGGTAAGTAAGCACTTCTGCAGGGAAGTGCAATAATCAGAAGAGAACTGTCAGATGAGAAAAGATGACATGAGGCCTCTATTATGAATATTTTTTTCCTCCCTCAAATAGGTGGCAGTCCAGGCCACGTGATGGTGGCCACCCTGACATCTTCAGTTCCCAGCATTTCCACCAGCCAGGCCTAACCTACTGGCCTTTCCACAGGGAAGGGAATTGGAAACTATATTAATACAGAGAAAGAAGCCATTAACTCTAGGAAATTCCAGAATTGCTTCCCAGTGGAAATGAATCTTTTAGCAGAAACTTGAGAGAACAAGAGTTAAGAAGTCACATAAAAGGTAGTAGAAATGGTACTTGAACAGGTACAGAGGTGCTAATGATCATGACATATTACTTTCAGCTGACTTATGTTTACCCACTTGAAACCCCCAACGAGACATCCAGTAGAATGCACCATGTTGAAATATTGTCCTCTCGGCTCTGAGAGGAAGGATTGTTGAGGAATCTTTTCTAGACAGTGTTGGGTGAGCACAGTGTTATTCAATTCATTGCTTTTTCCTAGAGTGTGGAACTCTCAATTGTACTATATTAAGAGGCACAGTAATATCCTTGAGCTGGAACAACAAATACCCTTTTCTTCTTTGCATGATGTCCCTAAAGTGTCTCACACTCTGCTTTGTGCCTAGTAGGGTCTCAATAGATGACTGTTGAATAAACAGCAAGTTCAGATACTGGACTGGATGCTGGTGGAGCCTGGTGTTCAGAGTGCCTTGGCAGGTTGTTGCTGGGCTGTATGAGTCTGTTTTTCTCTACATTGATTCTAAAGTGAGTTTAATCTTATAAAGTCTCTGTGCCAAATTCCCACCTCCAAATCCACATCCAATGTAGACCTCTACTAGTTGATGGTTACCATGATGATTTTTTCTAATATACTTTTTTTTTTGGTATATAAAAGGTTTGAAACATATCCTGTCACTCTCATTGATATCTAATTGCAGACAGATGAACTTTAAACTCTAGACTGAACACTTCTCTAAATTTTCCTTGTATTCTCTTAGGACTTATAAATCACTGGGGAATACTCTTTGCACTGTAGTTACACCCCTGGCTTCGTGTTCCTTCAGGAAAGATTCCACCCTGATCCTCTGCCCCCAGACTCTGAAGGGTCTCTGGAACGTACTTGGTAAAGGTCTGGAGTTCCTTGAGAGACTGATTACTCTTAGCGCTTCTGACTCCTTCAGCCTTCAGTGGGCTTCTGGCTGAACCAGGGGCAAGTAGTCCTGGAGTGCCTCAGAGGGACTTCCTCCAAACCTCTTTTCCCATCCCCAGGCTTTGATACACCACTCTATGCAGCAGTGTAGCTCCTGAGAACGTGTTGGAAAGTTGATGCAGGATTGCTCTGTGGCCGGAGTTCCCCAAGATTCTAATCCATCATGCTAGCTCACAGGTGGCTGTTAGTAGTTCATTAATAGTTTGTTAGGATTTGGCAGGTTTCTCCTTACCCCACCGATTATTGGTTCCTTCTCTCACTATTTGGGCAGAATTAGGACAACCAATTGTCTCTTCTCCTGAGAAGGGCTTGTCACTTGTTGGAATTTAAGTCATTTTGATTCTTTGCATCTCAGCTCTGGGATGGATTTTAAAGAAGACTATTCTTGGTAGCTTTTCTCATCTTAAGGGTGGGAGTATGGTCTCCTGATACTCCCTAAATCCTCTGAATTGTCCTTTTACATTTATTCCTTCCCCATCTTTGTATGCCTCCTTATATTCAGATGCTGGAAAACTAAAAAACTAAAAGCTACATTTAAAATTCTTTGCAGCCAAGGATCTAGGTGTGATTTTAAGTTTGGCTAGTTAGATGTACACCCACGAAATACAGGGGAAAAAGTGAATCTGAGGTTGTCTTTCTGTTGCTTCTCCCTTCTTGCTGTCAGGCATGGTCACAGAAGCAGTGGGTGTTTCTGTGACTGTGTTAGCATGGGTCCCTGTTACCTGTCATTAGTTGTGTGTTTGTGGAGAAGCAGGTCATGGGGTGCGAAGCATCTCTTTATCCGGTAGGTGGCTGGCTCTGGGTGAACAGTTCCAGGGTAGTCTCCTTATCTCTGGATTGTACTTAAGACAGAATATTTTTGGAGTTAACAGGTCCAGAGATGACTTCATGATTTCCCAGCTTTCTGACTGTTGTAGAGGCAGCAAACATCTTGATAGCCCAGTGTTACAGCGGTGTTCTGAGAGTCCGTCTAAAAGGCATTGTCTAGAACCTCCTCTTCTGTCCTCTCCATGCTTTTTTAGGAACCTTGACAAATTCTTTTTTGCTTAATACCTACAGTGGTTTTCCTTATCTTCAAAAGATTCCTGACTGATTCTTGTCATATTTTTCATTTCTATTGATTTGTCATTTACGAAGCACTTTTACCTAAATTATCTCATCTAACCCAGCTGTAGGTTACATACCATAGATTACAAAAGTCCTTTTTACTATATACCACTGTGAAAGCAAAACAATTATTTTACTTAACCATGACAAAATTTTTTTAATCACCTAGAAATTTTGTTTTATGCTTATCATAAATGTACTTTGAGTTTTTCCTTTAGCCCCAGATGAGTTCACTAAGTATTCTCTCTGACTTAACGACTTGAAGTGTTTATAATAGGTGTGTTATCATAACGGGGAATAAAACTAGGGAGCATATCAAGGAAATCTACCTTGCTCTGTGCCATGCTTGCCCCATATTAAACCCCTGAGCTTTCAGTCTAGAGGTTTCCAAACTTGGGTTCAGCAAAGAGAGGCATTGGAACTGAGGAGCTGTGTGGATACAGCCAGGGAGATGGGTTGAGGAGGTGGTGACAGGGTCATGACCATGTTTTTAGCTTAGTAGTGGCTCAGATCTATTATTTCTGAAATACAGGGTGGCCCAAAGCAATAGCTTGGTCCAAAATACACAGGTGGATTGTTGAAAGCAACCAAACATTGTAAGATGCATCTCAATTTCAGTTACTAAATGAACTGGAAATATACATATAATAAAATATAAAATGGAAAAGATGTGTATCTTATATTCGAAGAATGGTCTTTTTATTACCATTCAATAAACCAAGTAATCTAGGCTCAGATTTTAACGACTAGTTGTAGCTAGTAAGAGACAAAGCAGGGATTGGACTTGGGTCTTCAAAAGACCCAGACCCAAGTCCAATTCCAATAGCTTCATAAGTTAAATTCTTTGTTTTTTAGACCGTGCCTTAACTGCCTTATATATGCATGCTATACATCTGAAGTAGTAAACTAAATTTTCAAAGATAAAGACCAATAAAATTTGCCTGGATCTTGTGGCAATTTCTTCTTATTTTTTCTTAAATCACTTAGACAAGAAATTCTCAACCTGCAAGGCTCAGCTCAAAACACTCAAATGGATGAGAATCTGAAAAGTCATTTTCCTTGAGCCTTTTCATATCTTTCAAAGCCTACTTCATCCAATGCCGTGTGCATGTGACGATATCAACCCACAGCTAAAAACAGAGTCTATTTCAGCGATGCCTTAAATTCACAGAAAGTGAAACAAAATCCCAGATAATGACACCCATTTTGGAGCCTGTGTCCCCTAGGGATCAAATAAAAGGGCTCAACATCATGTCACCGAGAAGGACTGAATCAAGCATGAAGCAGGTTTAGCAATACCTCCTTAGAGTAATGATGAAGTTCTGATTTGTCTAACATGTCTCCCTTCACCAGAGATAGTAGGTCACCTCTAATTACCTTCTTTCTGGGCTATATATAGATACAGGCTTGGGATATTAAAATGCCTGGTAGGCTGGTGATTTAATTGCTACAGAATTGATTTCATGAGGAAAAGAAAACAGATCAGAGTCTAAGATGTAAATGTGAAACATGACAGACTGCAGTGTGTTGCTCAAGTCTATCAATAGAACTGTCAGCCCACAGTTTCTAGCTGGCCATTATAGACCCACAGAGTACGGGAACACACTTGACAACTGTTAGAGCAAGTGTAACTGCTTGTCCCTCCAAAATAGCAAGCGATGGTGTATTTTTGTCTTATTCCCCATGCTATCGAGCATATTATACATTATCAAAATAATTTTAGATTGGAATGGCTTCTCTGTTTGCTGATGAAATGTTCATGCTTTCCTTTTGCTCTTTTTTCCTTGTTTCTTCCTCACGTCGATATCAGGTGGTGACGGCATGCTCTATTTTGGACATTGGGGAAGTAGGTTTCAGATTCTTGCTGTGTCTTATAACTATAAACCGGAAAACACATAAGATGCTTTTTTTTTTCTGATTTTTGTTTTGAAAAGATCTTGCCATTTCAGACAATATAGAGGAAGGGATTGTCAAATTGCTCTTGAATACTTATGAAGTATTACATCAATGTTCATTCTCTTAACATTCACTTATCCAATAGATACCTGCAGTGCTGTGGAGTCAGTGATGAACAAGACAAAGACCTTGTTCTCATAGTCCTTCCTTTCTAGATGGGAGACGCACCGCAGGCAGAAATGCAGTGAGAGGTCATGATAATTGTTAAGAAATTACATTTTAAAACATATTTTTCTTCACTGGAATTATGATGGTAGGATAACATATCTGTCTGTTCAGGCTGCCACAACAAAATGCCACAGCCTAGGGGGACTTAAACAGCAGGAATTTATTTCTCACAGTTCTGAAGGCAGAGAAGTCTGAGATCAAAGTGCTGGCAAGGTAGAGTTTATTCTGAGCTCTCCTCTTTGGCTTGTAGGCGGCCACCATATCGCTGTGCGTTTCCATGGCCTGCCTTCTGTGTGTGCACAGAGAAGAGGGCTCTCTGGTGTCTCTTCTTATAAGGACACTATTCCTGTCAGAGCAAGTCCTACCGTTATGACCTCATTTTACAATACTTACTTCCTTAGAAGCTCCATCTCCAAATGCAGTCACACTGGGGCGGGGGCAGTGCAGTGGTTAGTGCTTCTACATGTGAATTTGAGGGGATTCAAACATTTAGTTTATAGCAGGTAGCATAAGGGGATATGGTGTGAGGATGGTCAATGTGTGTGAGTCAATAGAATTGTGTTATAAGAATGGTCATCTATAACCTTTCCAATAAGGTAACCTTTGAGCAGAGACCCAAATGAAGGGGGTGAACCAGGTGGATAACTTGGGAAAAATGTTTCAGGCATTGAAATAATCAGTGCCAATGTCCTGAGGCAGAAATGTGTCTGAGAGGCAGCAAGGAAAGCAGGTCTGGGCTAAGCCTGCAGAAGGCTGGTGGGAAGTGAAGGCTGAGAGGTCCTGGGGTCTAGCCTTGTAGAGCAATGACCCTCAACTTGACCAATTCTTATGCCTCATTTTATAGAAAATATTTTACAATGACTACTTTTTATTCGGAAGTAATTTATAGAAAATATAACCTAACTATGCAAATATATTTAGGAAGACCATATAGCAGGTATTATGTAACTCCTGGACTACAATAACTTGAAACGTGTACCAAATAAAAGTAGATAAAACTTTGTAGTCTCTTAATGAAACCTAAAGCACCTGTTTTCCTCAATTCTGCTGATGTAAGCATTCCTATTGAAACTCTCAATATACTTTACTGTAAGTAGATAGTACAAAGGCAAATTTATGTTAGGATATAAATCCGTCAAAATTTCTGACAAAGTAAGGTCTGAATTAACAGCATTTTCCTCAACCAATTTCTTTGAGGTGTGTTCAGATACCTGCTAGTCAGCACTTCATTGCACTCTTTCTTCGCATGACAGCCCTCTTAACTGTACATATCCCCACAGTATGGGAGAGACACTGCTTTTCCTTCTTTTAGGCTAGTGTGAAGCTGCACATTTTTTACGTAAATGGAGGAAAAGGCTGTCAACTTCAGTCAGTGGGGCTTGGACTTGGAATTCTGAAGGGACACTGGGGAAAGGTAAATGACATACGGTCAATGGCCTGAAAGATCCCGAAAGGTTAGGAGAAGTGAGGCTGTGAGGAAAAGTTAGACGAACGGGGAGCTTCCTTGATCTGGAGAAGAGCAGGCTGCACACAGCCCAGCAGCCTCTGGGGCCGAGGCAGTTTGGCAGGGGCTTCCCAGACGACCCAGATTTAGAATGACATTCCAGGGCTGGGGATGGAAATAGCCACCCGCCACCCATGAAAACAGCGAGTGCCTGAACACAAGGGAACATTTCTGGCCGATTCTTTCATAGCCTAGTTTGCTGGGCTTAAAGTGGTGTACTTCCTACTACTCATGTGCCTGGGATATTTGGGGCATTATTAAGCATAAGGAGGGTGAAATGGTTTCTCAAGAGGCTCAATCTCTTTGATTTATAAATATTTGTTTGGAAGTTTATCCATACACACACACACACACACACACACACACATATATGTATATTCAAACATTTCTAAATGGTGACTGATGAACCGTATTTCTTTTAGTTGATTTTTAAATTCTGTCATCCTGGACTAAACATCACCTGGGCAATTAGAATAGGAAAAAAAAGCCTACTTCTTTATTTATGGAAATTTCAAATACAGTAGACAAAATTTTCATCTATATTTGCATATGTAAATACTTATATATATATCATAATATCATATGAAATATAAATATGCAATATAAATTATATAAATGTACATGTTGATATAAAATATAAATTACATGAATTATAATATATAGTTAAATTTGATAGGGATAGCTAGATTAGGTTGTGAATATGCTTTAAAAATTAAATATGGTTTATTTTTATTTTTTGGGGGAAGATAATTAGGTTTATTTATTTATTTTAATGGAGGTGCTGGGGATTGAACTCAGGACCCTGTGTATGCTAAGCATGCACACTATCACTGAGCTGCACCCTTCTAAATATTGTTTAATTAGTGGTTTCTTTCCTGTCAGGATTTTACATTTTGGAGTTGGAGTAGTAAGCTATTCAATGAAATAAATATAGAAGAAGACATATATGAAATATTGGGTATTTTTACCCCTTCCGAAGTTAGATATTACCTCTGTGTGTGTTACAGCTCTAAGATTATTGTAAACTTTGGTTAAAAAGTTATAATCACGTGGTTAAATGCCAACTGTGGGTAATTCTTTTTTTAATAACATAAATTTCTGTGTTTTTCTTTTTTTTATTGAAGTATAGTCAGTTACAGTGTGTCAATTTCTGGTGTACAGCACAATGTCCCAGTCATGCATATACATACATATATTCATTTTCATATTCTTTTTCATTAAAGGTTATTACAAGATATTAAATACAGATCCCTGTGCTATACAGAAGAAACTTGTTTTTTATAATCTATTTTTATATATGGTGGTTAACATTTGCTGTATCTAGATGGATCACGTGCATTTTGTAGTCATGAAAGTTTCCTAAGTCCCTGGTGTCTTGGGTTGCCAGATTACAGGCTTACTGGAGACAGTCATTTCTTGAAGAGAAAATGGGAGGGCTAGGCCTGGACTATGCTTTCCAAATTTTCCCTTTAAGACTAATAGGATTGAATTATTCTTACCACCTTGAAAGGAAGGAGGGAAGGAGGGAAGAGAGTCTAGGAGAGTTGCAATCGTGTAGCACCCTCCATATGGAAAGAAGCATGAAGAGTGGGCAGAAGCGTTCCTTTTCTAATGAGAAGGAAATCTTCCCGCCTACAGTTTGTGAGTCGTACTTACACTCTTCTGAGAAGTAATGGAGTTATGTGGTCATCCAGCCTTGGTTGTATTCAAAAAGAGCCACAATACAACAAATGGATTCCTATTAGCAAGGATGCAGTGCTTTCTCCTTGACTGAAGAATTAACGATTAAAGACATCAGATTTTATTTCACAGAGGTTGAATCCTGATGAACCAAAGCATCCAAGTACTGAGGATTCTGCCTTTAGGCCATCATTCCAGCTTGAACAGAATTTGAATGGATCAGCTGCGCCAGATGCATTTTGGGGGTGAGGGGAAGGGAGCTTGGTCATTAGATTTTATCTTACTGTAGTGACAAGTAAAATAAAAATCATTACAGAAGAAGTTTATTATTAGACCAGCATTTTGGTTACGAGTGGCCTACATTTTACTAAATATGAATTTAAATCATTCTGAAACAGGAAAAAGAAATATTAACTTCTAGTTATTTATGGTGATGGACTAAAAACCCTTTTTAAAAAACCTAAAAGGAAAGTGACATATTAAGTTTGGGAATAGAAGCTTTAATATATTAAGAATCAATGTATAATCCCAATTGTATTCCATTAATAATAGTGTAGATTGGGGTAGTTAGCTCATTTTTGGAGCATGTATTTTTTCTCTTATCTCTGTTATTCCTCATGGCTATGTTCCATGGCCAAAGGTTTTATTCTCCTAATTGCATTCAGTTATCTCAAAAAGTGTCTCACTGGTCACAGAGAGGATAGAAAAAGAGGCAAGGGAAGGCATCCTTGTATAATAGAAAAAGCAAGAGACCTGGACTTAGTTGAGAAGGAAAAAGACATGGACAGGTGCCTCCACCCCAAGGATCTTCCTGTTATTACCTTATTTGAATGTACATGAGTCTTAGAGGCAGGAATTGGTACCCTTGAAACTCGGAGAGGTTTGCTAATTTGGGCTACAGGAGATTTTAAGGTCCAAATCCGGGTCCATGTGATTCCAGCGTGAGTGCTGGCTCCACAAGCCACAATGCCTCTCAGGAGCTAAGTTCTGTTTGATAAGCCATTAAGTATTTCCATAAAGTAGGAATTTCTGCCAGTGTCAGATTATTACTATCAAAATTAGAATGACACCATGTATGTGAATGTGCTTTGCAAACTCCAAACTGTCAAACGATGGATACAATGTACTGTGGATATATGATTGCAAATTCAAGATGATTCTTAAAGTGGGGAAGACACTTTAAAACACCCATGCCCCCAACATGCTGTAGTTCACCCAAGCTTTCTTCATAATAAATGCAGACAATAATAATTAAGATACACATTACTTGGAAACTATCTCCAAAAGCAGTATATACATAGGAAATCAAGGTCACTAGGAGGAAAACCTCTGTAGCAAATTTGATGCTGCTGATTGATCACTAAATATCACTATGTACTTTGGGGTTGTTTTCACAGGTGTTACACAGAGCTGTAGCATAGGAAAATGTTAATATAATTAAAATTCAGGAGGAAGAGAGAAATGTCAGTGGGTAGTGTTACATTTTTTTCCCTTGGTACTGTCAGGAAAATTCTTATGCTTACTATTCTTCTAAAAAAGGGAGAGGAAAGTAGGGGGAAAGCATACACATCATTTTCTCCTTCAAAAGGGCATCCTTTCATTCGTACAGAGTAATCAGTACCACCAATTTCTGGCTCACAAATCATTTGCAAATTGCCTGGCTACCACTCACCTTGCTTCATCCTTGCCTACACATTTGTCAGCCGTCAGAAGCACCTACAACAGCTTCCACTCAGATAGCATGGTTACTAACAAATCCCCTCAAAGTGAAAATAAATGTGTGCGATCGGGTGACACCCTTCCTTTCTCCTTCCCCATGGCTGGGTCCCATTTGGCACCAAGCATCATGATGTCCAGATGGTGGCCACTTCTCTGCTCCTGCTTTAGCAGTTCTCTGCCAAGGTACCAAGAGCCAGTTTTCCGGTGAGAATCTGCTTGCAGGAAGATAGCTGTCTGGACATGTCACCTCCTTTGTAGTCTACAGCTGGGGCTACAGTGAAGTAAGGGCTAAGGCCAGAGAAGAGAGAGGAGGCAGACAACGGAGATGGGGCTTGTATGAAAATAGGAAATTTTTGGAGAAACAGAACGCACTTACCCGTGTGACTTTTGGTAAATTATTTGAACTCTCTGGACTTCAGTTTTCTCATCTCTGAAATGACAGAGTTGAACCGAATGGTTATCTGTCACTCCTCATCTCTAACATTCCTTGTGACCATTTAGTGAATATGCTTCAGGAGGGTGCCTATGAGCGAGATCCATTCTGCATTACCGTGATGACTATATTATGGCCAGCCAACAATTTGGGGGAGGAATAAATAAGTTTCAGATACATGTGGGAGGTAGCTTTTTAAATAACAAAACTAGGTCTGCCTGATGAAACAGTTCAGTGAGATCCTAATTTCAGACTGTCATGTTCTTCAATATTTAGAAGAGTTTTCGAGGCGAGTACAGATTTCTTGTCTGCATTTGTCTAATTGTTATTGTATTATTGATGCAGGGAAGTATGATTTACTAAGTTTCTACTGTAAGTAAGGCCTTGGGGACATTGTGGTAAATAATTTTGAGCCCAGTATCCATGGAACTGGCTGTGCAATGGCTCACACCAGCAGACCACAAACAATTTTTCCACAATAGTGCCAAATTATTATATATGCCCTTCAAATAATTTTACTGAAGTGGAGGCTGTTCTGAAAGGCTCTCAGAGGAATCTGACCCCATCCTGTTTTCCTACTCTGAACGTTAGAGCAGCCATGAGTGTACTGTTCAGGAGCCCTGGATGGATTCTAGAGCTGTCCAAGGTTCCTAAGTTCCAGAGTGGGAGACTGCAGGATTGTAACAGAGCTTTGGTCTTTAGATCAATTCCACACTTTGCTATGTAGCTATAAATATTTCTTTGTAGATTCTGTTGTCTACTATGAAAAAAAATATAAATCAAGAAGAAGGCTTGGGGTAAAAATAATACTGCTAATTTGACACTTATCCAAATTATGAATCATTCCTCCACCAATATGTTTTTAATAACTGCTTTAAATGTATAATAACACTGAATATTTTGTCATGATCTACCTGCCTTTCCTTCACATTTAAAATTTCATCTTGTAGGGGTGGGGTGGGAGGTGGTATGAGTAGAACTTGACAGAAAAAACATAGCTTTCTTTTCTTTGAATATGCTGGGGTTCTGCATACAATTATATATTAAAATGAGTGATGGTCTTTTGTTTTCTATACTTTTCATATGACACACATTTGCTTTCCTTGTGGCATATATCCTGTTGTGCCCAAGAATAACTCAAGGCATAAGAGTCATATAAGGCTCAGAGCTGGAGAATTTTAGGTATCAGAAGTGTGTTAGTCCACTCAGACTGCTAAAAGAAAATGCCAAAGATTGAGTGGCTTAAACAACGAATTTATTTCTCACACTTCTAGAGGCTAGAAGACCAAGATCAAGGTTCCAGCTGATTTGGTTTCTGGTGAAGATTCTCTTTCTGACTTTTAGGTTGCTTGCTTTCACGTTGTGTTCTCATGTGGCCTTTCCTCAGTGCACGCATGCAGGAAGAGAGAGAGCTCTCTGGGCTGTTTTCTTTAAGGACACTAATCCAATTGCTTCAAAGCCCCATCCTTCTGAGCTCATTTAACTTTAATTAATTGCTTGAAGGCCCCATCTCCAAATCCAGCCACCTGGGAGATTAGGGCTTCAATATATGACTTTGCAGGAGGGGGCACAGTCATTCAGTTCATAACAAGAAGGTTACAGATTCTTAGGGGATGTATGTGTAGGATTGAAAATGGTATAGTTTACTGGCTAAAGAGTATATTCTTTGGAGTTAGTCATATCTTAGTTTGATTTCTGGTTTTGCCACTTACTGTGGGACCTTGGGCAAGTTCATTTGGAAATCACTTGCTAAATATTTTTTGAGTATCTACCAGGTCCTATGGTAGGAGTTAGTCATAGAGTTGTCAATATGACAAAAAAAGAGTATGGTCCATGTTAGATTCCCTAGAAGAGTAGACGGAACATGGAAAGTATTTGGCAAATGCTAGTTAGTTTCTAAAATTTCCTTGTAGGTCTGAGCACAGAAGATACAAGTTTTGTTTCTGCTCCTTTGGAATTCCCCCAAAGTGAGTCAGACTCCCAGTGAGACTCTGCTCTAACAACCATTCTTGTAGTTTCTACAGGCAGAGTGGATATCCCTAAGGTTTCTAAGTCTGTGCATGTGTGTGTGTGGTGGCAGGGGAGGCGTGTGTGTAGGTGGGAAGAAAGAGGACTGGTCCAAGATGACATGGGTGATGTAGCGGGATATAGACAGCACTGACTGGTGAGGCTTAACCATTACAGATGTGCCGTAGGAGAAATGGCAACTTGATGGTCTCTTGAAGTCACCCACTGTCGCTAAAATTTTTCTAGAAAAGAGGAGAGCTACAGGGGCTTCTCTAATTGACATTGTCTGGATTCCCCCGGTCTTCTTTGTGGAGCCTCTTCAGTTCTGTGGTTATCAAGAGTCAGGATGTCAATGTAGTAACCAGTCCAGTAGGTGATGTAGATTTCTCTTCCCCACTCAGCAAGCAAATGCATATACTCATGTGCACACACTTGTGTTGGTTTATTAAAACACACACACACATACTTTTAAAAACTTATGATGGGATTTTGGAGGTATAAGAGCATTGAGAGGGTAAACATTAAAATCCATTTTGTTTTATTCTAAAGGAGAAAAATGATTCAGTTGTGTCCTTTATTGTTTAGAATCACAGATAACATCTTTTAATTCTTTATTGGTTTCTAAATGAATTTGTTATCAGAATGATCTAAAGCCATCTTAAAAGCCATCCTCTAGAATCTTTCATAATACCCAAAGTGCAACCACTGATTTGGAATTTTGTCAATCACTTGAAGGTTTCTCAACTTCCAAATTAATTCTGGTGGCATCGGAATGTTGTAGAGAGAGCAATGGGCCAAGAGTCAGGAATTTGGGTCCTTAGTCAGCCCCAAGCTAATAAGTACCTTGGGAAAGCTACCAGCTGCTTCTCCTAAGAGAAGGATCTAGTCTTTCAGTTTAATTAATCTCTCAGAACTTAATTTTCTTATTTGTGAAATGGAGGTGTTGGAGTAGATGACCTGAAATTCTCTTTCTGATTGATCTTTAAAAATGGCCAGCCTAAGATGCCAAAGACATTATGCTCAGTGCTTTATATACTTTATATCACTTAATCTTCATAGTGACATCTGTCATTCACATTTACAAACAAAAGCCTAGAGAAATTTAAAAATTTGCCTTGATATCTCACAGCAAGTAAGTGGTGGCTATCCACAGCCTAAGTTCTTAGCTGTCATCCTGTTCAATAAACCAAAATAGCTTCTGTAAGTCCAGACTTGGCCTTGGCTGTGGGATAGGACACAATACACATAAATTAGAGTCCCTCCTATTCCTGTGAGTTCAAGTCAAATTTTAGAAACAAACATAAAAGCAAATAAATAAAAATAATTGAAGCAATTGGGTTCTTAACTGTGTGTTATTGTCTAAACAGTTACTTGATAAAAAGAGAGAGAAGTTTAGGCTTGAAATCTACAAAATGAGGGTAGGATTAGGAGGGGCCCTTCAAACTTATGTAGCATTTAAATAAACAAAGGAGATACAGGGAACTGCCGTAGAATGTGAATATATCAAGAACAAAGGCAAGATAGCATAGACAGTGGTGATACTTTCTGTGAATTGTGAGGGTTGTATTAGGAAATTAACCTAGAAAAATAGAGTTGATCTAGGTATGAGAGGCCTTTTAAATCTCTGAGTGGGAAGTTAGGAATTGCCAACAAAGTTTTAAGAATGGGCTCTGAACAGATATATTTTCATGCATTTGGTCGGGTAGTACATTGCAGGGGGACAGAGAGGAGCTATGGCATATTTGTAGATTTGGACTAGAGAACAGGTAGCAGGAAAGAAAAGTTCACTCTGAATGATGTCTGAAGAACAAAAATAGATCTGGGGACAATAATTGTGGGGGGTGGAAGAAAAGGAAATATTAAAGATGATGCTAAGATATTTTTTCTGGATTTCTAATAAATGTTAACATTGCCATACTGCTCTTTTTAAGAAATAAGAAAGAATTTGTGGGTGAAAGAAAAAGACGGGAAACATATAGTATTTTTTAAAAAAAATTGGGACACACTTAGTAGAAAGGGGCATTTGGAGAAGAGAGATGTCTAACATTCAGTTTTGAGGTATATGTGTGTGTCTTTATCTGGTAAAAACTCCCCCTATTATTTCAAAAAATTCTGGAAGTCTGCTTTACATAAAAGGATATTCAAATGCTTCTTTTTGTTTCTTTCTTCTTCTTCTCCTCCTCCTCCTCCTTCTTCTTTGGTGGAAATAAAGGAAAAGGGCTAAATTACTCATGGGACAGTATAAGGTAGAACCTGGCAGTTGGTGGAGACTGTGTGGTGAACCACAAGCTGAGCTAATCTAGTAGAAGTAAGAGTTTAGAGGTAGATGAGTTTGGAGGTAACGTAAGAACCTACCCCCTACTCATCCCAAACACACGTCTCCGCCTTACCTTCTTCTTAAGGCTTGCATTAAACTTTCAATAGGATGTGGAATGGGAATTAGTCCCATTTTATCTAGACTGGAAGGGAAAAAGATGACCAAAACTGATGAATGTGTTACATATGGAACTGTAATCAAGAAAATTAGAAAAGTCACATCTATTAAAAGCAATCTAAATGAGTAGGACAGTTCTAATCCTATGGGATTCATTCGTAGCACGTTTATTAACATTTTGGTTTATTTAAATTATCTTTTCTGTCCCTTTATAAAAGTCCTTTGGAACCTTCAAAAATAAGGAAGCTAGGATAGAGACAGATTCTTCAAAAGTACTTTCTGCCAAGTTTTTAGGAAACTATGTATTTGACACTCAACATTTATTGAGTACAAGTTACCTTAACTGATGCATTATACTTGATCCTGTGGGAAGATGTAAAGGATTCTCATGGTCTCTGCCCTTGAGACACAGAATTTACTTCAGGACACAGGTGGTTCCTATTCCATTGATAGAAAGGGTGGTAGCATGGAATCTCAGCTGTTGAAAGGAAGTTAGAATACTTACTACTTTTTCGAGTCTATTTTTTTTTTTTTTGTATATCAAGAGGAGATGTTCCAGCAGCACCCTTTAGCTTCTGTTTTTAACTTAAATCTGGGAAAAGATTGAGGGAGTTTTAGAAATATGAGTCAGTAGTCTTTATAATGATTAGAACTTGAGAGAGAGAGAGAGTGTGTGTGTGTGTGTGTGTATGTGTGTTGAGAAAAAAGAAGAGGAAGAAGGGGCACAGAAAATTAGTATCAAAAACAGAGAGAAATTGGGAAATATTTTTCATATAATGGAGCACTTACAGGTCTTAAAACTTTTGCAACTGATTTAGAAAGCTGGAAAAATTACCAAGTCAGATTCGTATTTGCAACTATTGAGTTTAATTCCTATCCTTCATTTGTAAATAAATTCTGTTTCCATTTCCCCAAATGGTACATTAAGTACAGGAAAGCTATATGATTTCATTCACGGAATAAAAATATCCTAGTCTGGCATAATATTAAAATTATCTAGTCTGATCATCGCCCCTATTAGTTTTTCATTCATTTTAAACCTTCAAGATTTAGGAGAAACATGCTCCTTCAGTGGCAGTTAGGACTATGTATAACAGAGTTGAAAGCCTGGAATATATATAGGAGAGTTGAAATCTGCCTGTAACTTTCATTTATTTACACCAGTTGATCATTTAGAAATAGAAACGGAGTAGGATAGTTCCTTTTCATAATAGAGCCCTGAAATATTTGAAGCGTTCTACCATGTGAAACCAAATTCCATCCTCCTCTTCCCACTCCCACATGTCTCCTCTTCCCTAGACTAAAAATACTTTTTTCTTTCATTCTTTGTGCGACATGATTTGAAGTTCTGTCATTGATCCACCCAAAACTCAGTGTGCCTGTATTCTTCATGGTCACACTCAAGACATAATTTTTCAAGGGTCATTCATGTATTCATTCATCAGTCAAGAAAATATTTACTGAGTACTTACTAAGCACTGGGCACTGTCCTTGATATTGAGGATAAAACAGTGAACACAATAGATTAAAATACTTGCTCTCGTGGAACTTACATTTAAGTGAGGAAGACAGAAAATATATGAGATAAATAAAGTAGCTTAGAGAGTGATAAGTGTTTGGGAAAGAAAAATAAACCAGGACAGAGATATAAAATGTAGGTGGGGGGAATGGTGTTAGAGTCATTGGCTAAGGTGACCAAGGGAGTCACCTCACCAATGGGATATAAGTGTATCTCAATGTAGCCAATGGGTAATCACCAAATTAAACTAGT
The DNA here is from genome assembly GCF_048564905.1 of Vicugna pacos. Lineage (NCBI taxonomy): Eukaryota > Metazoa > Chordata > Mammalia > Artiodactyla > Camelidae > Vicugna > Vicugna pacos. The sequence continues at coordinate 62,347,211 of NC_132994.1, read as the reverse complement.
ATCCAAGTCTTATTATACCTGATTGTCTCAAAGACATTCTGATCAAATCATGAAGAATGCGAACCCTCTCGTGTAAACCTGGATGATCTAGCAGGTTAATAATGGTCTATCAGATTAATAGTGGTGTCAGAGGAGGAAATGTGGTAGTATTTGCTGTTTTGATGTCATTCAGAATGCACCAGGAATCAACCACAAAGAATCAACCTCTCTGCAGATTTTGAAATTCACTGTTTTGGCTCCTTCATCTATTCCTAATCTTCTGATACTGCTCTATGTACCCAGAGATCTCAATTGCAAATTATGTTCATAATGTGGTTTGAAATTCATCATTATCAGCAGATATGCATTCATTTAGGTGCTGATCAAGAAAGTCTTACTGGGCTTCAGTTTCTTCCCAATAGTGTTTCATATGAGTGTTGGAGGTTGAAAAACATTGTGTCATTATTATATCATTAGCTCAAACTTATGGCCTTCTCTTACTCTAAATAAAACTATAAGTTACTTTGGTATTTTAATTTTTTTCTCAAATCTCAGCTGATTTGCGACCTTAATCCCTCTGATATGAGTCTGTCTGGCCCTACCATTCTCATATTCAGTGTTCATTTTTTCATTCATTTATTCATTTGACAATACTTTTTGACTAATTGCTATGTTCTTGGCACTGCATTTACCAAGATGATGAATAAGATCGATATGGATAACTTTTCAATTGTAGTTTTTTCTTTTAAAAATATCTGTAGCTACATTTTTTTTTTTTAGTTTTCTCTCTGCTTTTCTCCTTATTTTATCATTTGCAATTGCACTCAAAATTGCATTTTTGAGAACATCATAATACTTTTGAGTCATAATCTCTTTAGGAGTCTCATGCCATGAATAATGCATATCTTTTCTCTAAACATTTAGAAGACATTCACATAAAGTGTACAATTCATGCTGTCCTTTGAAAAAATAAAATTCAAGATAATATGGTCACTTTCTTTCAAAGTTCATACCACTTTGACTTAACCAATCAATTCTTGTTGTCAGAACTAGGTCCAAATGGTCATTTCCTCCAGTTGTTCCCTTGCTGTTTTAGAGATTAAATTTCATTAACGATATTCAAGCATGTGTTATATGGTTGTCTTTTAGCCAAATAAGATGTGTGGCCCTATTCATGGATCACTGAAGTCTTCTTTCACTGCTGTTGAGGACAGGAACTTCACCTGTCTTGTTCACATCTAGTTCCTGCACCACGATGGATGATCCAGAATGGCCACCATTATTGTTATCATTTACTCAGTGTTCTCCAATGTGCTTCTCTCTTTGGGAAATGAAGACTTATATGCAGACATTAACCCTCTTGACCTTTAGGACTACTCCACTTCTCCTAAAAATCTGTTTCTTTTGAGTAAGACAAGTCCTCCTACTATCATGTTCTAATTTGGAGGGTGATTACTTCGCATTTGAGATTTGGATAGATTTGGATAGGCAACTGTCAGTGCCTGTTATAAGCTGAGTTCTGAGTACTAAGACAGAGTCAACCATATGAAGATCTGAGGGAAGAATATTCCAGAGAAGAGAACAGCACATGCAAATCCTTGAGTGTCAAACTAGCTCAGTGTATTCAAAGAACAGAAAGACGTGGGGTTGGAGCACAGTGTTACTAGAGGCAGGGGAATGGGAGGAGGTGAGATGTGAAATGGTGTTGTGTTTAAGAATCTACACTCTGGATTTTTTTTTTTGAACCTACCCTCTAGAGCCTAGGTTTAAATAGCAGACCCGCCATTTATTATTTATTTGGCTTTGCACAAATTACCTAGCCTATCTGTGTCTTGAGTTCTGCATCTTTAAAGTAGGTGTAAATAACAATACACAACTCATGGAATTATTGAAAAATGTAAAACAAGACATAAAAAACAATTTACACCAGGGCTTGGGGTGTATAGGTGTTCAATAAATGTTAGCTATCATTATTAATTCACTGGTTCAGAGTTCAGATTATGTCGGGTCTCAAAGATGTTGTGCTTTCATTCAAATTAAATTGTGCAGTCATCGGAGTGTTTTATGCAGGGAGTGAACTAACATGATTAGAATTTTTAAAGAACAGGTTTTTCCTATCATATTTAGATTGGAGTATGAGGCAGAGGGTGGGTAGATGCAGTGTGTTAGTGGGACTTTGCAGTAACTCACAGCAGTAGGTTTGACTAGGATGAAAGCATGGGCAAAGGAGGTAGAACTAACAATTTGTTGACAGCTTATTTTTGAGTTTGTGGTTAAAGGAAATAAAGGATTCTGAATATTTGACCTAGGAAACTGGGGAATGATTATGTTCTTTATTAAGATAAAAAAAGGCCCATAAGATTCACAAAATTGCCAAAGGGATCTATGGAACAAAAAGATTAAGACTCTTGCTTTAAATTCTTAATTCTTTGTCCCTGAATCTGTTTTTCCATCTTTTTTTTTTTACTGAAATATAGTTTATTTACAGTGTTGTGTTAATTTCTGGTGTATAGCATAGTGATTGTTTTATATATATATATATAAAAATATATATATATTTATATATATATATTCCTTTTCATATTCTTTTTCATTATAGGCTATTACAAGGTATTGAATATATAGTTCCCTGTGCCAAACAGTAGGACCTTGTTGTTTATCTATTTTATGTATAGTAGTTAGTATCTGCAAATCCCAAACTCCCAACTTATCCCTCCCCTCATCTCTCCTTGCCTGGTAACCATAAGTTTGTTTTCTATGTCTGCAAGTCTGTCTCTGTTTTGTAAATAAGTTCATTTGTGCCATTTTTAAAGATTTTTCCACATTTCTTAAGACAGTTTTTCTTTTATCTTTCCCAAGAGGATAGGAAAGAGACTTTCCCCCAATTCACATACTTGATCTGATAATAAAACAATTTGTGAAGATGATCTTTGTCAAACTGGTTTACCACAGAGCAGAAGTGAGAACATAATGAATTTAACACTCCTTTGTTGAATTTGTCCCAAGCCTTTCAAGGCCCAGCTGTTCAAGTTTAGCAAGTGACTCTCATGAAAAGTGATTTGTAGTTATTTTCATTTTTATTTCCCCTATCTTTTTTTGCCAGCTGTTTGAGCCTATTTTTTTTCCTATAGCTGGAAAATAATTTTCATTTCTCTTGTTCCCAGAATCAACTTGAATGGTGGACAGACCAGCCATTTCAGTTGAACCCTACTGCATTTCTTTGACATGGTCCAGATGGCCTTCAGTGATGGGTAGGTACATGTTCCCTCACACATTGTCCCTAACAGTGTCTCTGAGGATGCAGTCTATGTGGGCATCAATCTTTGCACATCACTTGGATTTTCCTTTCCTACATGTTTTACTGAAGATCCACAGCACCTAAAAAGGAAATTCATAAAGTTTTTGCAAGTGATTCAGACCTTATTGCATTTTGATGACAACTGTAACAACAGAACCCAAACCGTATAAATTTTAATTGTTGGCAAGGACCACTCTTGTGTTTGTTTGGCTCAGCAAGTACTGTATTACAGAGGGTAGATGGATAGATAGATAGATAAATAGATAGATATAGATATAGATATAGATATAGATATAGATATAGATATAGTTGTTCGACATACCTAAAGATGATATCACTGACATGCTACTAGTATTTGGGCACTTAAATTATTTTTCCAGTCATAATGATGACATAAGTTAAACCACTTCTTTCTACTTTTCTTCCTTATGGTGAAAATTGCTACATCAGTCAGGACCTTTTTGGTTGCAAAATATAGAAATCCAACTTGAGCTAGTTTTGGCAGGAAATCTAGGTTTAAGAATCAAAAGAAGAGTTAAGGAAATTTTTACAAGGCAAGGAGCAGTGCCAGGGGTCTTAGGGCCTGACATCCGAACTCTTTTTCTTTCCATCTCCCATCCTTTTTTTTTTTTTTTCTCAGCAGAGCATCTTCTTCCACTGACAGATTTAAGGCTGTATCTTTCTAGTTTTAGTATCAGGAAGGAAAGGATTCTACCTCTCAGTTCCACAGGAAAATATCTTAAAAAATAGTGGTCAGGTTAGATCAGAAACCCAAACATGGTCAAATTACTTTGACAAGGGAATAAAGGTTACAGAGTAAGCTAGCAACCCCCAGACCATGAATCTGGAGTGGGTAAAGAGGCAGGTCCCCAAAAGAATGTGGGGATGCTGTTCTCAGAGGAAGAGAAGGCTACTAAACGAAACAAAACAAATTAAAAAAACCAAACAAACAACAAGTCTTCACTAAAAAAATCCGTTTGCAAGATGGCCAGTGGGAATTAGAAATTAAACTGGCAGCTAGGAAATATTTACTGGTTTAAGCCCACCTCTGAAACCTCTCCTTAGTTTTCAGTCCCAGACAGTTAATTTCATTGGGTCGTTTTCTTAACAAACTTAGATTTCTAATTCATGATCAGCACTTTTCCAATAATCAAATCCCACTGAATTATTTTGCTTTCTTGATGTCTTTGTTTTAATTTGGAGAAGTCTATGTTTTATTCTTTGTCTATCGTGCTTCAGGGACTTTTCTTTTCAAGAAGTCATTTAGTATATAACCTATCTGAACTTCTTTGGGGGTTAATCGGTATTTTCTATGCACACTAATCCCTGGTTGATAGACTAGAACAGAATTACTTGGAATAAATAACAGACATGTCTAGAAGGGATTTTATTTATAACTGGGGTAATCCCCAATTTACAGACAAAATGAGATTCAGAGAAGGTAAGTGATTCGCCCACGGCCACATCTCTCATTATCAAAAAAGCCACTATTAAAACCCCAAGACCACCAGACTTCCCTAGTTTTGTGTCATTTCCATTGTATCAGGCTTAGTGAAGAAAAAGTGAGAATAAATTCAACAGGAACAAACGTGAAGATCAGGTTGGATCATCCCAGCTCACCGTAAAGAACACTGGCTGCCTTTAGGATTTAGAATATATAGCTAGCCTGATAAGGAAGCAGCAAAGGGGCAGTGCCTTGGGCAGAGAGATACTTGCCTCCTTTGTGTGGGACCCTCAGTGTTAGGAATGTGGTGAGCGCCCTGGAAGAACTCTCCGAGGAGAAAGATTCCTCTGTCTCCATTCAACCCAGATCTAGTCAGATTCTGCTCATCATATGTCTGTCCGAGCAGCCCCGTTTTCGTTTCGCCACTGCTGCCGCTGCAGTTCTGGTCCCTCTCATTCTCCCTGCTCCCAAATGGCCTGCCTCCAACCCATCGTCACCATAGTGATCTGTCTAAAATGCAAATTGAATCGCATCATGCTCCAGCTTTAAATAGTTTAGTGTCTACTCCTTCTTCCAACCACAGAGTGAAGTTTACTCCCTTGAACCCGACATTCCTCTCTGCTTCTTCAGTCTTGATTCCTGACAGCCTTGGCCCCAGATGTGCTAAGATTTTGAACTAATCTTATAATTAGAACGCCTAGAAGTTAGAGGTATGGAGCCGTATGTATCTTTACATATCTGGTAGTGCACAAATATTTATTGAACTGAATCTCTTTTGAGTCCAGAGTAAGTCTTAAAAATCAGAAGAAACAAACTCACTTAGTGAAGAAGTCAATGTTTTGAAGACAATTCTGTAACTAAATCATTGCCCTCATGTTTTACTTCCTTAGTCTTCAGAAACTAGGTTCATTGCTGTTGTAATATTATAAGCTACTGATTAAGTAAATGGAATTTGAATTTTGCAATCTGATTTGCAGCTTGAGGATATATCTTAGCTCTTAATGCAAGGCTAAATTCTGACTACATCTAGGCAAAGAATTTTTCTAATTTGGTTTTTGATGCCCTGGGATTTTTTTTTTTTCTTTTGCCTTTTGCGATCTCTTCTTATACATTTCTGTCCCATTTTCAGTTTGGAAAAACAATACATGAAACCAAAAAAGAGCAATTGCTACTAAGGGGCAGAAGATTGTAAGCCCTGATAAACAGAAACAAACCACTGCTGGAAGACAGATGTAATTCTATTAGGGCTATCTGGTTGGGAGTTCACTGACTCCAATGTCTGGGGACCTCTGTAAAGGTAGAAAGTCCTTCTGCCTTGCTCAGTTTTCAATTAGAAAGTTAAAGCTTTGGCTACATTTTCATTGAAAGAGTGAAGATTATTTTGAGATTGTTAGTGAGTATGTATCTTGAGATATATGTGAAATTGGAGACATTTTAGCATAATTTTACTACTCTCAGATCCCTCTTAAAATAGTATCCATTAAAAACTCCTGGGTGGTTATATGTAGGAAATATAAGGAATCTAGGAAAGGATGGACCTAATTTAGTGGTGGTAACTCCCCTCTAGGGAGGCTGAGTTCAGAGAAGTTCAGCAATATTTCTAATTACACTGTCCTCGGAGGGGAACAGTTCTGGTTACAGTCAAAGTATACAATGGGAATAAACATGGGAGATGGTGGGGGGAGTTCTGACCGTGGGTATATCTAGGTATCAACTTCAAAACACCAGGTATCAGCTTACCCGTAGCAAAATAGAGTCTGGGTCTTGCCTTTCTGATCCTAATTGCGTTGGTCTGGATTCTCTCTGGCACTGGGTGAGCGTGGGCTGTCATTGTCAAGCATCAGTGACTCCTAATGGGTAGGAGGCAGAGACTGAGGTCCTCATTTCCAATTCATTGGCTTATTCTCTTTCCCTACTGCCTAGGCTGTGTCTGGCACACAGGGACACTTTATAAAAATTTATCGCATAAAGCATAACTTACCCTTTCCATTATAGATGTAGTTCAGAAGACAGGTAGAGCATTCATAGAGATGGTTTCTGAGAAATTCTTAATTTTAAAGATGCTTGCCCTCCTTTTAAAGCCCTCTCACTATTGGCTCCCATGACTATTGTCATCTGATTATGAGCATCTCCAAGATCAAGTCTTGCCCTCCAGCTCTCTAGACACTTTCTGCTCTGATGAGTCCTAGCAACCTCAAGACGAGTGGTACCCAAATGTACAGCTCTGTCCCTACATGTTCCCAACAGGCATACTCTTATCTTCACCCGTCTGGGGTAATTTTTATCTGGCTCCCCTTTTCTTGGCCTATTCTCTATACTCCTGGACTCCACTTCTCTTGGATCTCATGGTTCTTTTCAAGCATCCAGACTTAACTTTGGATTCTTTTTTTTTCTTAAACTCTTTAGACACATATCCCCATATCCAGCCAGTTAATATGTCTTACTCATCTTCCCTCAGACCCTTTCTCATTTCTGCTTCTTCCTTTTTATTTCTCTTGTAATCACCCTGCCCAAACCCTCTGTCCTCATGATTACATTCTTTATGGATTATTACAACCTCTTACAAGTTTTCCTGCCTGTAATCTTCACCATCCACAAATCATATGGCATTTTGATATAGACAACTTTTTTCCTAAACAGATTTTCTCAAGTTACCAGCTTGCTGATTTATATACAATTTTAGGTCCCACTATTTGGCAAAATGCTTTGCACACCCAGTTATCCTGTGTTCTTGCAAACATATAAAGCTCTGTCTTTTCCCCATGATTTGTTTTATGATAAAGTGCTTGCTTGGAAACTCTTACCTTTGCTCTCTGCCACCTGTTAGGACTCAGTTCAAGCATCTCTTAGCACTTTCATGAAATTTGATGTGACTGTTTTACTCTTCACTGTCACATCCTTAGCTAATCTGCAGCCTTTACAAGTTGTGCTCCTTTGGCTTTACTCTTGCTTTACCTGTAATAATACACTGCAAATTTCTTGATGTTAGAGATCTTATCTTGCCTGTCTCCTTGGTTCAGACCTAAGTATCTGCAGCATTCTTTGGGCTTCATAAATATGCCCTCTGCTTTAAAAATATCATTGGTACATTTATCTTATTTTGTCATTTCTAATTGCCAATCGCTAGATATTTTAAACCCTAAAAAGATATCCACTGTTATTTGAAGCTGTTTTATAGTTCTTGTAGTCTAGCATATTTTGGGTGGGCATTCCAAAGGATAAAATGGCTAAAGAGAGGAGAGTCCCTCTGTGTTTTAATGAGCTATTCTGCAAGCATGCCAAGATAATGTGAATTCCATAATCCTCTCTATAGAGAAAAATTTATTAGGGCTAATTTGATATCCAGAAATGTTATAGTCATTATTTTTATTCTTGTTTTTTTCATATTCGAAAACAAATGAACTCTACTTATTATTCTCATCTCCAGCATTTTCAATGCTCATCCTTGGTCTCTTAGTAGCAGTAGTAGTATTAAGTAACATTGACAGTAAAAGTAGTGGACATAACAGCACCAGTCGAAGTAACAGTAATGTCTACCATTTATGTGTGTGTTGTGTATCAGGTACTGAGCTAGGCATTGTACACACATTATTTCTTTTATCTTTATAAAATTCTATGGATTATTAATATTCATCATTATGAGATCAGTCAACTTGTTTGAAGAGGCTGATAACTTCCCAAAGGACTACAGTTAGTAATTGGTAGATATGGATACCAATGTCAAACCTGTCTAATTTCAAAGCCAGATTCCTCTAATATTATTTAACTCACTGAAATCAATGGAAAAAGGCTTTTTTTTAAAACAGATTTTTATAAACATTCTTTGGGGTCTTCTTTTATGCTGTGTCTGCATGAGATTAGTTGAATCCTGAGTTTTCTGAAGTAAGTAACCATACTAATGTATGGCCTATCCAAACTTGGAGAACAAATTTGAACAATTCAGAGCTCCAACATAAGAAACTCAGCTCTTCGACTCATTATCCACTTATCGGGCGCTTAGGCTTGGGTTTTTGAGATATTTGTATTCACGTCAACCAAATGCGTAGTATTCCAGAGCTCATCTTAATCTGACTTTTCCAATCTGGAATGATAAATCTATTTAAAAATGATGTAAAAGTCCCCAGCATTCATGATATAAAGAACTTGCTAGTGTTTTTTGAGTATATTGAAGACTGACACTGTGGAACCTAAGTTATTTTATTGAGTTAATCTTAGTAGTAATTTTGGCATTTTTCACTTATTTCAGATTTCAGTCAGAACGTGCTCTTCGCAGGGCAGCTGCTGTGTGTGTTGGCGATGTAATGTGTGAAGCTGGTCCGTGGTTGAACTAGTCGCTGTCTGACAAATCTTAAGTTATTTGTGGTTCGTCTTATAGTCCTATGTGATGTGTGCATGATCTGCTCTTGGCGCTCACTCAGAAGAGGAAAACCAGAAACATTTAACATATAAATAGGAGTATTTTTTCACTGGCCTTTTGGAAGCTTTAAGATTGTTTAGTTGTTTCAAGATTATATGCATTTTGTTTTTCACCAGATCACATTGGTTAAGAGTTGAGAGGTGTGCAGTTATATAATTAGTGTTCCTCTGATTTCATCTCTCTGTACTATTGCGAACCTTCAATTCCCCTCTAGGCGGTGTCTCAGATACCTGAGACCAGTCTCTTGCTTTAGTATTGGTACCATGATGGTGAATATGGTTCTGGAAAACTTCTGCAAATATGCCTCTTACTTTTGCCAAAACTGCAGCTTGCATTCTCTGTGGATGCCAAAGCTGCAGCTGTAAGGATGTCAGAAGCCGTTCCAATCCTTCGAAGCTGAGCATCGGATGGCCTTACATTGTGCCACGTGTCCTGCTAGACGGAGAGCCTTCTTCTCTCAGTTTTCCTCTGGAATACTTAGTCCCCATTCTCAGATCGAGCCGTTTGTGTTCCTGACGGCTTATAGCACTTTAGTGTAGTCACAGTCATTTACAGTAGACTTGGGCCAAGTTCGCGGGCTCTGGGGCTAAGGACACATCTGAATGTCAGTTAGATGCTGTGTTTGAAATTGCTGCTCTTTTTCAGCCTGAGGGTGGGTTCCTTCCCAAGAGGCATTTAGGTCTGTCATGCTAATTAACTGCTGGACTGCAGTTCCAGAATCTTTCAGATTTGCCCTTTGGACATAGCTGAGTCTTAACGCATTTATGAGATTGGTCTGAACTAATTCTACATGTTATTGTCAGCTAAGTGTTTGTGTTAGCAAAAAGTGCATTCTTTTGTGAAATGCATGAGTCATTATGTTTTAGTTAATGCAAGAAGAATCTAAGATAAATTTGTTTTCGGTGGCCCTGGCAATAGTTTTCTCCTCCCTCCCTCTCTATCTCCTTGTTTGCTTTCCTCCCTCCCCCCCTTTCTTCCCTTCTCCCTTCTTTTCTCTTTTCCGCCTTTCCTTCCTGTATTAACAGCTCCCCTGTGCAGGGGTAGGGGTGAGCTTTCAGTCCAAATAGAGTTTTTGTGCCTCAGTTGCATACACAGTGCTGCTGTATTAGAGCTTCTCTGCCCTGTGACTTTTGGTTGACAGATAGTGATGACTTACATTGTTATTGTTTCAAATTTACAACAACTCTACTTTCCATGCCCTGCTAGTTATTGTAGGTAAATACTGCTTTCCAGTTAAGGGGAATCCATCCTCATTTTCCATCATAGTCAGATCACACGATACATTATGCATTCAAACTTTTCTCAAGTTATGATATTTGGTATTGTGATACACTGTGTTGCACCTAATCTTCTTATCAGTCAGAAAATCAGTACTGGAAGTCTGAAGAGTCTAATTCGTGGCATTTTGTGAATATTTATCTACACATCTAGAGTGTTTTTGACAGAAGGACTGACTTAACCATACATTCAATATTGAGTAATGAGCAAACTTCTTGTGTGAGAAGAAAACTGTTCTGTGTCAGGTACTATTCTGGATGCTGGGCTACGGTGGGGAGACCAGCCCTGGCACTCTTGGAGCTTATGGTGCCATGGGAAAGGGTATTCATTGAACACGTAACTAAGAGCACAGTAAGTCTTGTGAGCACAGAGCTGGGGGATCTGACAGAAAACTTGTCCCTTCACTGAACAAGAGAGAAGCAATGTGAACATATTAATTTCAATGTCTAGTGGCAAATATCAATATTTTGTTACATGGTGGTGGTTGGGTGGAGTATGGGAAGATTTAGGAATAAAATATTGAGAGAAGGCATTATTCTTCAGCACATCCAAGTATAGCTATCACGGCTCAGTTTCAGTTTCCTTTACTAGGGGAACTTAAATTAAAAAAAAAAAATCCATGAGGGAGAAAAGAAAATCTTTGTCTTCTTTTGGACAGATGCCTGACCAAACAGATGGACTTTGCCTAATGCCCTAGACTGCCAGCTTATTTGTGTGCTTTGGACCACAAGAGAAAGATTTCAGAGTTATACTATCTTTATAGAAGAAACATTATTTTATAATCTGCTATATGCAATTCTAAAAATTTTCTCAGTGTATAGGAAGAAAAGCATCTATGAGGCCATCAGATTTCAGGATTCTTAGACTATGCAGATTAATGATCAGCATCCTTAAGTGCACCTGGAGGGATACCATTTGGCAGGTTGAAGGGCACAGGTGTGAAGCCAATACTCTGCACTAAGTAAAAATTTTCTAAGTGATTTCCAAGCAAGCTGCAAATGTTGTACCTTTTATCAGTTTAGTCCATTGCCACTTATATTAAGTGAGATAACAGATGTGAGGATTTTGCAAAGCAAATAATAGTGAACAAATACAAGTTATTACGATTGTATCCTTGTGCAGGTAATTTATATGGTAATTGTGAGTCTGTTTATGTCCAGGAAGAGACAATCATGAGAACATAATGATCCCACAGTACAAGTATGCATTTATTTAATTAAATTTATTTTATGAATTAAATTAATCCACCTCCTCCCTGGATTTTTCTGTCTGAAGCTGTGGACTACATGAGTTGCTAGTGACTATAATTGCAAAGTTTTTGTGTCCCAGGATGGGGACCACATACTGTTATTAATTTGGTGACCAAGGAAATCTCACTCAATGTGTACATCAGATGAGAGATTTTAGATGAGCATCTGTGTCTAAGCAGCCTTCTTTCTCTAGTCTCTGTTCTTTTCCTTTCCCTGGGGCATAGTCAAGTAGGAAATGACTGTTTCTGAGACCTCTATCCAATATCCTATAAAAGTGTTTAACATGACTGTAATTGGCACTGACTTGGAAGTCGGAGACGGTGAAGTTTGGTTTCCAGGTCTGCCAGTTATTAATTGTGGTCTTTTGATAAGTTATCAGGCTCTCTGGGTGACTGATGTATGTAAATGGAGACTGGGAAGAAGCTGCCAGGTGGGCAGGAGGAAAAGCACGATAGGATGCTGTCCTAGAAGCCCTGTAGACTGCCTCTTGGAGAGCTGTTGAATCCTGAATCCTGACTTTCCTAGAGGTACTAACGTCTGCTCTAAACAAATTGTGTCAAAGGCTGCCAATTGGTTGATGAAACATTAATCAAATGCTTGATCACCGAGAAATAAAAGAGAGAAATGAGATGAAATGAGTTGGGTGCTGCTGGGGAAAAGGAGCCCCCCAAAGTGCTTCCCCCCACCCCCCTTATAATGGGAGAAATAACAGCTTTATTATGCTGTACTGGGAATCAATCAATAGAGAGGAAATAGCTGATGATACTGGAGAGAAACAGACACAATTCTGGAGCAGTACCCTAGAATAGGATATTAGAGGTAGGTAGATGGGATATAATATTTAAGAGAAAGTGCAAGTCTCTGCCTATATCTTCCATGGTCCTCAAGTAAATTAATTTTTAAAAATAAAATGCTGTTTCACCTCCATACTTCTATGGTCGCCATTTCTCACGCCTAGAATATTTCTAACACTCATTGTTGAAGGCTTATAACTTCCTTTAAAACAAGTACTAAGTTTTCTCTCCTTAACGAAGTCCCTCCAACCACAGGGACCATCTAGAAAGAGCAGTAAGTGGACGCTACCAAGCACCTAAGATGGTAACTAAAGTTGGAAATTAATTTGACTTCAGTTATTTGTCAGACTGTCATGTTAGTTTGTGTAATTTTTTTGTCACAAGAAAGCTTTCAAACTCCACTATTTACATTTAAATTTATGACAATGAAATAAAATAAAGAATTCATTTCTCCAGTCCTACCAGCCACATTCCAAGTGCTTATCTGCCGTAAATGGATAGTGGCTACAGCTTTGGAGAATGCTGACATATAACATTTCTATTTATTGAAGAAAATGCTGTTGGACAGCACTAGGGTCGGCTTTAAAATACTCCACAGATATAGTTAGGATACTTGCCTATACAATGCTTGGTGCCCCACCATGATGCACAAATAGACAGAGACATAAACACAGGCATGTATAAACACTGGGCTGCCACTAAATGGGAAGTATCTGGACACTTCATAGAGAATGCGCTTGGGCAGGATTTTTATGAAGAGTAAACTTTTGACTGGGGAAGGGAGGAATCTTTCGTAATTGAGGAAACAGCGTGAACAAAACTGTCGGAACGTGAGAGTGCATAGGAGGAAGCTAGTGTGCCTAGGCATTCAAGGTGAATCTCTGATGCTCTAGAACTGAATTAAGCGAAACAAACAAACACAAAAAACCCTCAAACAAAAAGCAATATTCCCCTGCCAGGAAAAAAAAAGGAACGAAGGAATTTTGGTTTGGGCATTCTCAAAGGAATAAACGGGAAGTAAGATGTCATTCTCTTGTTGGACTTCTGATGAGGCGTATTTGGAATATGCAGTTTACATCAGTGTTATAATCTCTCCCGTTTTCTCTGCATAAATCCCTAATTGGGGACATTTCCATACTCAGGCCAGCTTTTTTGGTAAAGTGAGCTGAAGTGCTGCCAGCTTCCTTAGACACACAAGTGAGGAAGGGAGACAGGCTAGAAGGTCAACCTCAGCATATGGAGGAAATAGGCAGCAGACAAGTGGGTGTACATTGGTGATGCTCTTTTCCCTCACCGTGACTTCATCCATTTGTGATCATGACGCAAGCAGAGTCCTACTATTTATATGTTTTATATATTCAGTAACCTTGTTGAATGTGCTTTTAAATTCTGTTAAGTCTAATTATCTAATTTGCTCAGGTTTTCTATGTAGGTGGTCATGAAACCTGGAAAAAAAAAGTGGGGAGAGGAATTTTCCTCTTCAGTCTTTCTATTTCTTTTCTTTTCTTTTCTTTTTAACTGTATTATTATATTGACTTGAACATCTGATACAATACTGTACAGCAGAAGTAATAACAGTTTTTTAAAATTATAGTTGACTTTAAAGAGGATTTTTCAAAGGTCCATCTTTAAGCATAATGCTCACTCTAAAGATATTTGTAAATACACTTTCTCAGGTTAAGACAGTTTTCTTCTAGTTCTAATTTAACAGCTTTTTAAAAACCAAGAATAAATACCGAATTTTATCCCAAGCTTTTGGGTTCTAAAAATATAATTATAGAAGTCATCTCTCCCTTCATTCGTTGAGATGGTAAATTTTATTGATCGATTATTCTTATTGCTTAGTCACTTTTGTTTTCCAAGAAAAGGTTAAAAAGTACATGTTTGTGAGCATATTCTTAATATAACCTATTGGATTTTATCTGCAAATGTTTTATTTGTGAACGTTTTGTCAGCTATTTATGTATATTTCATAAGTAAAATTGGCCAATGTGTTTATTTCCTTATACTCTGAAAGTTTCAGTATCAGGATTTATTGGCCTAATAAAACAAGGTAAGTGACTTTTATTTTTTTTTATTTCTCTGGAACAGCTAGTGTAAGATTGGGATTCTCTGTCTCTTGAAGGCTTGTCCATTAAGTGTTCCTGAACCAGAGTCCTTGTTGGGGGTTTGTAGACTATGGGGTGCTGGGAGAAAGAGAAATTTTTGGTTACTGCTTCAATTTATTTATTTAGTTATTGGTATAGAAATAATTTTATTGCCTGATTTTACTTCACAAGTGATAATCTCTCTTTGAAAATTTTAAACGTATTTCTTTTTGTATCTATTTTCTTAGATGCAGACTTTCTTACTTACACATCTATCAATCATTAATTAAAACAATGGAGTGCCTTTTTAATTTTCTAATTATTGCCCATATTTGCTCCCTGGGGCTTGATATTCATGTAGATTTCAGCCTTCTACCATTTGTGGGGTGCAAGACTTAGTTCCCACCCTTCTGTTTTGGTCAGTGCCGCAAACCTCACAGCCCATGTGTGGTCCCAGCTTTCATGAGATTTTTTGCTTTATCTTTTGCTTACCTCTGTGGAATATTCCTTTGTTTATAGCATCTGAAATTTTCTTTTTGGCTTTGGAGCTCAAGGAGATACTTTCATGTAAAAAAATTATTCCTGTAATTTTATAGGTTTTGAGTAGAGAGGATGTTGTGTCAATGTGTGTTTATCAGCCATATTTATCTTATGTAACTCTTTAAAGAAGATTTGCAATAAAAATGTAAAATAAAAAATAGAAGTTTGAGAAACTAGTAAACGAAAGAGTATATAGGATAGAGGAAATTTAGGTGTGTTTGTGGAAAGATAGAGGAACCAGAAAGAAAAGGAAGAGGGAGAATCATGGAAAAGACTGAAGAGGGGATGGTATACAAGACTAAGAGAGAATTTTGTTGAATGTGAAAGATGAGGACATGGGTTTGGCATGAGAGACGCTGGTCAGACAGCTTCACTTCAGTAAAGTCATGTTAAGCCATGGTCAGATCATCAACTATTTAGAAGAAGAACTTTGATTATGTCTGTATAGGGTTGCTTGGTTTTTTTTTTTTTTGTTTTTGTTTTTGTTTTCCTTCCACACTGACAAATCCTTCTGACACCAGCGGGGTGACCTAAAATTCAATACAGTTCTGAGACTGTCTACCTGGAGTTAGTGTCAGGTCCCACAAGTTAAAGGCTCAAGTCCCACAACACTGCCTCTGCCACTCACACCACTTCAGATGCCAATCACAAGTCCAAGCTGCCACCTGTACTCTTAACTGATTAGCTATAAATTGGAGGCTCCCACAACCCTTCTTGGGCTTGATAATTTGCTAGAATGAGTCACAGAACTCAATAAAACAGTATATTTACCAGATTACCAGTTTATTATAAAAAGATACAATTTAGGAACAACTATATAGAAAAGATGCATGGGGCAAGGATGCATGGTGTACAGAGCTTCTGTGCCCTTTCTGAGAGCACCGTCCTCCCAGCATCTCCATGTGTTCACCAACAGGGAAGTTCTCCAAACCCACTAGGTTAGGGTTTTTATAGAAGTTTTATTACATAGGTGTGTTTGATTAAATCACTGGCCATTGATGATTCCAGACTCTCTCCCAGGAGATCAGGGGGTGGAATTGAAAGTTTTTCAACCTTGTAATCACTTGCTTGATTCCCCTGGCAACCATCTCTCCATCCTTAGGGGCTACCAGGAATCCCCAGCCACTTGTCTTCTCACAAAAAGACACATTGCTTCAGAGATTGCTAGGGTTTTAGGAGCTGTATGCCAGGAAACAGAAAGGGGTGGACAAAGATCGAATACAGGCATACCTCATTTTATTGATTTTGCTCTGTTGCACTTCACAGATACCGTGTTTTTTAAAAATTGAGTTTGTGGCAACCCTTCATCAAGCACGTATATCAGCATCACTTTTCCAACAGCATTTGCTCACTTCATGTCTCTGTGTCACATTTTGGTAATTCTTGCAATATTTTAAATTTTTTCATTATTACTATATGCTTTCAGATGATGGTTAAATTTTTTAGCAATAAATTATTTTTAAATTAAGGGATGTGGTTTTTATTTTTTAGGCATAATGCTGTTGCACACTTAATAGCCTACAGTATAGTGTAAAGATAACTTTTCTATTCATTGGGAAACCCAAAAATTCATGTGACTTGCTTTGTTATGTTACATTAATTATTGTGGTGGTCTGGAACCAAGCTGCAGTATCTCCAAGAGACACCTATATGTATTTCTTATGTCACAATGTCAGTATACACACAGATAATCAGTCTCTCAGGGATAAACTCTACAAAATCAACTCATAAGAAATTGGTGTCTAAACCAGAATGCCAGTGTTTTATAGTGGAAGGTATACATGCCATGAGGATTGGAATGTTTCTGTGGGCTGTTCAGTATATTCTCTCTGTATTAAAAAGCTACCTGTGAAATCAAATTACAAACAACAGGCTGGTTGCTGAGCACAGAATCAGAATAACAAGAGTTAACTGCATTATTTTAATGGCCATTGAGCTATGGTAGCCCAAAGAGCAATGTAGGAATCTACGTATCAAGAGAATAGGCTCATGGAAACAACTTAAGTGTTCATTGATGGATGATTGGATAAAGAAGTTGTGGTATATCTAGACAATAGAATAGTATTCAGCCATAAAAACAATGGACTTTTGCCATTTGCAATGACATGGATGGATGGAACTTGAGGGCATTATGCTAAATAAAGTAAGTCAGACAGAGAAAAATAAATACCACGTGATCTGACTTATATATGGAATCTTTTTAAAATACAAACAAAACAAACAAAAACAAACTCATAGACACAGCGAACAGACAGGTGGCTGCCAGAGGTGGGGGTGTTGGAGGTAGGTGGTGGACAAAATGAGTTAAGAAGGCCAAAGGTACAAACATCCAATTATGAAATAAGTAAGTCATGGGTATGCAATTAAAAAGAAAAGAAAAGAAAAGAGAGAGAACTGGCTCATTTAGACCTATTGGTCAGGGGACAACTTTATAGTACAGGTCATAACTGCCCTTTGACATCACTTTTCTATGCTTCATGCTAATTGTTCTTATTTACACATAGCAACAAACAATGACAAAGGATTATTATCACAGTTAATACTATTTCTACAGCTATGATTTCAGTCTCCATAACTCCTTGTTGATACATACTGTGGCCAGGCTATCTATAAATTCACTCATCTAATTTCATAATTATGTGAAGTATGTACCACTACCCTTATTTGATATTTGAGAAAACTGAGGCATAGAAAAGTTAGATAAGTTGAACAAAATTACTGCGAAAGTAGTTTAGCTTGAACTGGAATGATCTGTCTGTCTCCAAATCTCATGTCTTTATGATCCAGTTGATTAACTGCAAGCCTAGATAAGCTAATGATTTTCTGAGAGGACGCTGAGGGCATTGAGCCTGGATGTTCCTGAAACACTTTAGCCACTCATTACTGAGGGACATTTCTTGTACAGATGGCTAATCTCATTAATTACACTTCTCCCAATTTCATTCTCAGCATGCAAACGTGAAGTTATGAAGAGTATCTTGCTGACACCCCCATCTGCCTTACTAGAATACCTCTGTAAGCAAAAGAGGCTCTTCTGCAACAAGAGTGAGGAGGGAACAAAAATCAATGGGTGTAATAGTGAGCAATTGGGAGAGGACAGGAGGTAAGACAAGGACGTTTACATGTAGTAACTTGTGTGTTCTCAGTGAACTAGTAGCTAAGGTCATCATTTTGCTCTGACAGCGAGAAGTCCATTTTTAAGGTCAGTGCCTTTGGGGGTGTTGATGAAATTTAGACAAAGCAAAAGTGGGGAAGAAATACGTAATGAGAATAAATTTGTACAGATCCAAGCAGGAGAGCCACAAAATCTACTTTTGTAATCCTCAGCTGCCGAGGAGGTTGCGAGAGTAGCTGGTGAGTTTGTGTCCCTGGAGATCCACTACGCAATGGATATCTGTCTTGGGGTTCAAAACAGAGCTCTAGACTGGAGTCATGTGTTTGAGAGTCATCAGCTTAACGAGTGCTTGATACCTGAAGGAAATGTGATGATAAGATGGCCTAGTCAGAATGTGTAGAAGACCAAGAAGGCAACAGGACAGAGTGGAATCCTGGAGATGCAGTAGGGGTTGGGCAGGGGAAAGAGTAGCCCACAGTGGAGATGGAGACTAAGATGGAGCAGTGAGAAAGATGGAGGAAACTCACAAATGGAAAGACTAGAAAATCAATGTTTAAGATAGTGTGAATGGTCTGTGTATGTCTAATTCATCATCATATGTACTTTTTAGCAATAGATACTGGATGAAATAAATAAATCAATAGTTACATTTTCTAACAAATTCTTTAAGAAGCTTGAGAGGCAGTTTGGTGACATGTAAAGAACACTGATTTTTACAGTTAGGAGCCCTAGGCTTACTCTTGGTTATTAATATTCTGTGTGACTTTGTGACCTACTTTCTCTAAGCATCAATGTTTGTGAAAAGTTTTTTTTATACACAGAAAGGCACTATATCAGAAAGGATTATTGCCTTTTTAAACGTTGTTTAACATAAGAAGCTTAACTATTTATAGTTAAACTTCATTATTTAAAAATTGATAATTTGTGATGGAGGACAAATTTTAAACTATGGTTTTATAGGTAAATGTGTGGTGTAACCAAGATGACAATGGAGATAATTTCTATCTTAAAATCTTAACTAGGTCTTATATTTATGAAAGTTTTATTCATATATAAATTGTGTTTGAGACAATATTTTATTCAGCATTATCAGGGGTATTTCTTTTTGAATTTCTGTCCATTTTTGTCCTAAATTTTAAGGCAATATTATGAGATACATTTAGGATCATCTTCCTGGGGAACTATCCCCATGTTATTAAAAGTAATGTGTTCTTTTTCACTACAACATGAGTTTTGCCTAAAATTTCTATTGCCTGATATTAATATTGCCACAGTAGGTTTTGTTCCTTTGGTATTGTCTTGGTTTATCCTTTCCTATTTCAATAACGTAATAACTCTGTATATTTGAGTATAAGTATGTTTTGTGTAAACAGCAAATAATCTTTATTTTTAAAATCGTATCTTAGAATCTCTGTTTTCTTTTGTTTGAGATTAATTTTTTTATATCTCTTGTAATTACTGATTTGGATTCATTTTGACTATCATAGTTTCTCTCTTCTATTTATCATGGAGTTTGTCTTGCTTCTCTATTTTTGTTTGAAAACTTATTTTTGAGTAATTACTCAGCTTGTATAAAATTACAGACTGACATTTTTTCATTGTCTTCTGGTCTGTATTTTTGCTGATATGAAATCTGCGATCCTTTTAATTATTATTCTTTTATAGGTAATCTCTGTTTCTCCAAATTGCTTTTAAGAGTTTTCTCTTTGATTTTGTATTCTAAAGTTTCATTCTGATGTGACTTGGTGCAAATTTATTTTTATTCGGAATTAATTTTATTTGCTTAAATTGTGGACTGATTTTCTGTTCTGGAAGATTCTCCACTATTATGTTTAAATTTCTGTGTTACCACTATCTTCCCTATTATTTTTTCTGAAACTCTCATTGAGAATATGCTGGACTTTCTCAATTTATCTCTTTGTGTTTTAGCCTTGTATTTTCTACTTTTTTCCAGCTCTGGGTAAGTTTTTCCAAACTATTTTCCAGTTTACCTGTATTCCCTTTTACTATGCTTATGTACTGTTTTACTCATTCATTGCATTTTAGATTTTAGTGATAATCTCTCTTTTAAATTCCTAGATACGTTTCTTTTTCTAATCTGCCTTTTAAAATAATGTCAATAATTTTCATAGCACTTTATTTCATATTCTTATTTTTTAAACCACTTACACTTATTTTAGAGTCTTCCCAAACTCTATTAAGGTCTTATTTAGCATGCTAATTACCCTCTTATATTTATTTGCTGACTTTCTCAAAGAGATCTATTTCCTTGCATGGTTTAAAATTTCTTAGGGTTAGCTCATAGTTACACTTATTTATCCATGGAAGTCATATGTGATGTGGATTCTGTATAAAGCTTTTGTGTCTTTTTGTTATTTGTCTGCTTACTTCTGTGAGAAACACTAGTTTCTGTGTGCTTTTCTTTTCAGAATTCATTTCCCACCTTGAGTGTCCTGTGCCGCTTGGGTGGTCCACATTTAGATCTCACACCTAATTAGATATACAATTTCAGTTTCTCTTGGGAAATTTAACTTTTCCCTATCCAGTATTTTGAACAGACCATAGGCTTCCTTGCTGCTTCTAGACCCCTTTGTGTGGAAAACATGGCTATATTAAGCATCCTGGCTTTATTTAAGTACTTTATTTCTATGTCTCATATCCCTGGATAAAACTAGGTATTAAAAACCTAACCTTTTGCTGTCAAGATCTATATTGGAATCTCATGGATTCTTTCCCTCCCTGTAGGAAAAGTATCAACTCTTATCTTTACTCTTTCATTTATGAACTTATTATTTCCTTTAAGATTAGTTTTGTATTTTAAAAAGGTTATATTTACCAAGCATTTCTATATATATTTGAAGTGGAAGTTGAGTATGCATCAACGGAGCCAGTCATATCCCTAAGAGACGATATGTATTAGGCTAATTTTAATTAATATATATCTTCGGGGAAAAAATCTATTTTCAAATATTTTTGTTTAGTGCCTTTACTTAAGTAACTTATTTTTCCTGGTTCAATTATTCTGAAATATAATGTTTAAAATTTTTGGAATAAGTTTCATGAGTATATAGACAGCTTAACTTTAATAGAAAAATTTTAATCTTGATAGAATATGTTGTAAAACTTGCCTTAAAACCATATACTTTGGCACTGAATGTGAGAAAAACTAATCATTCTGCTGTGTGTTTCAGATCTTATCTCATTGGCCCCAACTGGGAACGTGACACTGCTATCTTCTCCCTTTTCTTTTTTGTACTCTAGTGAAGTGTTACACGAAACTGATAATATTTCTTGGTCTCATTCTGCTGTTTCTCACATACCTGACTCTTGCTGCCCCTTGTTGGAATTTTGTCCTGCCTTTCTGTCCTGAACCCGTCTACCTACCTCCCACCCTACACCCACCCTGCAACCTGGAGCTGCTCCTCTAGGACTCAGCGAGCACAGCACAGGTGTTGTATCCTCGGACAGACAATGAATGAGTGGAAGATGGGGACGTGAGCTGCTGGGGTTCCCCAAAAAGTTAACGCTGACGTCTTAGCCCCTAGTATCTGTGACTGTGACTTGATTTGGAAATAAGTTCTTTGTCGATGTAATCAAGCTAAGATGAGGTCATTAGGGTGAGTCCAACATGACTGTTGTCCTTATAAGAAGAGGAAAACACCGCGTGATTTCAGAAACACACAGGGAGAACACCATGTGATGACAGAAGCAGAGTGGAATGAGGCAGCTACGGGTGAGGGGTGGTGAGGACTGATGGCTTCTTCCAGAACCTGGGAAAAAGCAAGGAAAGATTCTCCCCTACAGGCTTCAGTGGGAGCATGGCCCTGCTGACAACTTGATGCAGACTTCTGGCCTCCTGACTGTTTTAAGCCACTCAGTTTGCGTTACTTCATTACAGCAGCCTTAGGAAACTAATACAGGTTCCTTTAGGGAGAGCCTTAATGTTCCGCATTAATGAGCACTGGAATCTCTTAAACCTTTGCAGCTGGCGAAGACCACAAAACCCTGTCATCAAACTTGGAAACCGTTTAAGATGAATAAGTATCGCTTCCATTTTTGTCCTTTTTCATCCTCATAACTGGTCATCCTTTCTTATGCTGCGTGAGAGAATCTTCTCATTCCATGAAGAAATGGGATGGCCCACCCTTTTTTCACTCAGTCCGGGTCACTTCTGAGGAGTTACTTGGGGTTCATGCCCCATCTACTCCACTGTGGCATCTCTCTATCTCTAGCCCTGTTCATCTGGGAAGAGAATGCTGAGGTGGTCCAGAAAGGTGCAGCAGGTTATTCTCTCAAGTTTTGCCTTAAGATGTTGCCCCCTGGGCCTGTCTGTGCTGTTTCCAAAAAGAGTCAAACAAGAATAACCACCTGTGAGTGCTGCAGAGTCTACCACCCCTGGACTCTAAGGAAAGTGGGAAAGTGTGAGCTGACCCCTCTGAAACACCTTTCGTCGCTAAGAGCTTTACAACAGCATCTCCCTCTGATAGAAGTGAACCTTTATGGGTTGCTTTAAAATGACTTGGAGTGGCAGAAAAGTAGAATCACCCTGCTCTTTTTATAAAGGTCAGGTTGACTGACTGCCTCAAATGATCACACTTATTTTACTGAGTCATTCTTTTCCAAGAAGAATTCTGGTTTCTCTTTTTCTCCAGTGACCTTCATCCACCCACTTCCTACCTCTTCTGAGTGTTTTCTCCTTGCTGCCTCACCCACCTACCTACTTCCCATCAGTTTCCAAAAAGAAGCTCTGCATAAAGGATGTGCCTATTAATAATGGTGTTAAGATGGAAAGGCACGGCAGGAAATGAAAGCTGTTTGTCAAACATGAGTCTTTTGGAAGTTGGGGGGGCCAGAAGGGAAGAGTAAGTGTACCTCCACATCTCAGTGCCTGCACCCTCTCTGCCTTCACTTCAGTCCTCTCCACTTAGTGCCCTGACATGGGCTCACAGCCTCAGGGTGAAGAAGTGACAGCTTCTCACATCTTCTCCTCATCCAATTTGTTCCCATTATCCTTTCTGAGAGAAGTTTGCATTAGCCCTTTCAGTCTATGTGTAAGGTGCTAAATGAGGAATACATTTATTGGATCCTCTTCCTTCACATGGGTTCAAACCCTGACTCTTTTAGCCATAATCAAATTATTTCACTTCAAGCTCTAATCAATTTCTTATCTATAAAGTAGGAATAATAATACCCACCTTGCAGAGTTGGTGTAACGATTAAATGGCAATGTTCATGGCCTTGAATAAGCACTCACTAAAACAGATAGTGTTTATTGTCATTGATATTGCTGATAACATTTGGCTCCATGCTCTCTTCCAGTCGGCTGTCAGTATTCTATTTTGGAACAGATTCTCATGTAAATCCATCAGGAAAGAGAAACCTTTGTCTACAGAGGAACCACTGTGCTAATGCTTTCTGAGATTTCTTAGGTACTGTTCACCTCTAAGAGATGGTGGTGACGGAGTGGAAGGCACCTGGTTCCTTTTGTCTGGAAGCCCTTGTTGAAGTGATGCAAAGACCTCCCTTGCAGGCAAGAAAGGCATCAGGCAGGAGCTGGCGGGATGACGGGCAGTGAGGCTATACCACGAGAAGGCCTTGCTGAGGGGCCTGGAGAGGGCACAGCGCAAGGGCGTGGGGAGCGATGCTTTGATGTAGAGCTCCAGTTGCTTAGATGCCTATTCATGCATCTTTCCCCTAACACTTCTGTGAAGTAGAGATATATTGATTTTGCAGACAGAGACCCAGGGTGCTGAGCTTGCTTTCTCCACGGTCGGTCAGCCAGCCAGCTAGTGGGAAGGAAAAGGTAACACCTAAGGAGTTTCTTCCATCTTTCTCCGTGACGGCAAATGCCAATGGTATGTAGCTCCGAAATGAATTTAAAATTACATGGAAAGGAGTACAGTTTTCATTTACAGCAAAGTGGGAGACATTTCTGTCCCTTTCAACTGAAACTTTTGAACATGGTAAAGAGTTGTAGAGTAAGTTTTACATGGTATTCGTTAGTTGGTGAGGAAAAACGTTAATTAAATAAGTTAGTTGGGATGACCCATAGTTTATCCCCTTGTAAATTTTTTTTCCTTTTCTTCATTTTCCATTTCTACATCTGTTAGCAGGTTTTTGTAGAGCCCAGGACTTTCTCCCACCCCTTTAATAATATTGTTTTGAAGTAAATAGCAAGAGAAGGCAAGGGAGAATTTCACTGTCACACGATATTTTCTATCTGCCTCTATTTAATCAGTGGTTTGCTGCTTTGTTAACTTCATCTTGTCATAGGATAAAAGTGAAGTAAGCCTTTATAAAATATATTATCGATTTTACCAAACTCTAAAAATGAACATGAAAAATTACATAACCCTTAAGTGTCTTGGACTCGGATAAATGCCAGGGAAAAATTCATGAGGAACAAAGGATGCATTTAATCCCTTACTCTTACTGTCTTTCTCCAGTGCAGTGCGGTCAAAAGAGCGTGCAGTTTGGAGACAGGATAATTGCCCTGAATTCCAGAGCCACCCTTTGCTGGCTATGGGAAATGGGGATGCACTGAATTTTTTGAAATGTCAGTTTCTTGCCCATTATGTGGTAGGTTGTAGCTACAATCTAATTGGTTTATTATGAGGAACAAATGAGGTAACATGTATAGTAGAACTCTGTAAATTGCATACTGTGATGGTTAATTTAATGTGTCAAATTAGCTAGGCCACTGTACTCAGATATTTGGTCAAACATTACTCTAGATGTTTCTGTGAAGGTATTTTTTTTTTAGATGAGATTAACATTAAATTAGTAGACACTGAGTAAAGTATATTACCCTTCATGCTGAGGGTGGGCCTCATCCAATCAGTTGAAGGCCTTAATGGAAAAAGACTAACTTTACTGGAAGAAGAGGGAATTCTGCCAGCAGACTGCCTTCAAATTTGAGCTGCAACTCTTCCCTGGGCTTTAGCCTGCTGACCTACTCTGCAGGTTTGGTTGTGCCAGCTTCTACAATCCCATGAACCAATTCTTTAAAATAAATTTCTCTATTTATTTCTCTCTTTATTTATACTCCCTATTTGTTCTGTTTCTCTGGAACCCTGACTAATACATACACCATTATACAAGACAAAATATCTTTCAAAACATCTTTTTTTCATTAAAGACATTTAATTTTCTCCATTTCTTATTTTGTATCTCTGGAAAATATATAACTCCTTGATAAAGAGATCTTCCTTTTAATTTTTGGTCTACTTTATTGATTTGCATAAAATAAAATTCACCAATTTTTTTGTCCAATTTGATGAATTTTGACATTTTTATACAGTAGCTCAACTCACCAACATCACTATACAAAACATTTCTGTCACACCAACATTTCCAGCTGTCCTTTCGTAGTCAGTTTCCTTCCCTAACTTTCTGGCCCCAGGCAACCACTGATTTTCTTAGTATCATTGCAATTTTGCTTTTTCTAGAATTTAATAAAAAATGAATTCATAGACTGCACAGTTTTTGTACTGCTTAGTGTGATACTTTTGAGAGTCATCCATATTATTGCATGCATCTGTACCTTATTCCTTGTTTATTGCTGGGTAGTATTCTACTGTAGAATGATCACATTTTATTTATCCATGCATCAGTTGATAGATATTTAGATTGTTTCCTTTTTGAGCTAAAGGAAGTTGCTATAAACATTTACATATACATCTTTGTGTAAACATAAGCTTTCTTCTATGGGTATATATATAAAAAGGAAATTGCTGGGTCATAGAGTAGTGTATATTTATTTTTAAGAATATAAGAGGTCAACAAACCATTTTCTAAAGTGTGTTTCCATACATAACGTATGAGTGTTCAAGTTGTCTCGTATTCTTTCAGACACGTGATAATTGTAGCCATTGTAGCGGGTGTGTAGTATCTTCCTGTGGTTTTAACTTGCATTTGCTAAAGGTTAATCATGTTGAACATCTTTTCTTATGCTTATTTACCAACTATATGTCTTCTCTATTGAGCTCTCTATTCAAGTCTCTTACTCATGTTAAAAATGAGTTATTTGTTTTCTTGTATTAAGTTGTAAGAGTTCTTTAGATATTTTGGACACAAGTCTTAATAGATCTTTTTAAATGCAAACATTTTCTTCTAGTCTGTGGATTACCTTCTCATTTTATTAAAAATACCTTTGGAGAGCAAATGTTTTTATTTTTATAAAGCTTAATTAATCAATTTTTTGTGCGCTTTTTGTGTCCTATTTAAGAAATTTGCCCTTATTCAAGATCACAAAGATTTTCTTCTATGTTTCTTCCTAGAAGTTTTGTAGCTCCAAGTTCATAGGTCTATAGTGTATTTTTAGTTTTATTTTATATATGGTAAGGGTAAAGTACATTTATTTTGTTTTGACCTCGAATGCTCAATTGTTCAAGTACCATTTATTGAAAAGGTATTGTTTCCCAACTGGATTACTTTGTTGCTATTGTTGAAATCAGTGACCATATAAGTGTGAGTTTATATCTAAATTCTCTATTTGGTTCCATTGACCTGCATATCTATTTTCACACCATATCATGCTGATTGGGCTGCTAAGGTAATAAAGTAAATCTTGAAGTCAATGGAGTATGTCCTTCAACTTTGTTATCTTTTCCCAAATTGTTTTGTCTAGTCTACATAAATTTTATAGTGATTGTCAAAAAAAAAAAAAGCCTCATGACCATTTGATTGGATTTCTTTGATCTGTATTAGTTGGGAGAAATTATCTTTAAAAAACAATCTCATTTAAAACAACATCAAAAAGAATAAAATACTTAGTAATAACTTTAACCAAGGAGGTAAAAGGTCTGTACACTGAAAACAATAAGGTATTGATGAAAGAAACTGAAGAGGACACAAATAAATAGAAAGATATTCTGTGTTCATGGACTGGAAGAATTAATATTATTAAAATGGCCATACTACCCAAAGTGATCTACAGATTCAATGATACCCCTATCAAAATTCCAATGGCATTTACCACAGAATTAGAAAAAAATCCTAAAATGTGTATAGAACCACAAGAGATCCCAAATAGCCAATGTAACCTTGAGAAAGAAGAACAAAGCTGGAGGTATCACAAGTCTTGATTTCAAACTCTGCTACCAAGGTATGGTAATCAAAATAGTATGGTATTGGCATAAAAACATATATGTAGATCAATGGGACAGAATAAAGAGTCCAGAAATAAACTGATGCTTATATAGTCAATTTTCAACAAAGGAGCTAAGAATATACAATGGGGAAAGGATACTTTCTTTAATAAACGGTGCTGGGAAAACTGGATAGCCATGTGCAAAAGTATGCCATTGAGCCTTTATCTTATATGACTCACAAAAATCAACTCAACATGGATTAAATACTTGAACATACGACTTGAAGCCATAAAACTCCTAGAAGGAAATAGGAGTGCTTAAATTATAGGGGCAAAGGCCAAACTCCTAGGGTCAACAATTTCACAGTTCAGCTCTAGAAGATGATATTCAGTCAAACTCTATGTGTATCATTTTCCTGAGTCGTGCAGCACAATCCTTGGTGGAGTGCATGGCAGATCTGAGAACACCGGGCCTCAGTTAAGTGAAACCCCTATTCAGCTAGTTGGAAATTTAGCACAAAGCTAGAAGACACTTCCCATCTCAATAAGCATGTAGCTTACTGGAAATTCATCCTTCTTGTTTCCTCTTGGGTAATCCGTCAAACTCAAGACAATCACAGAAATTAGAGAGTTAAAATTCAGAAGAGGCCACGCTTTGAAAGTGCTGGAGTGAGCTGAAATAATCATGCATTTCTGGAAGGTGAACCATTGTGTGAGGTTACCACAGGCCGTAGAGTCAGATTGTGCAGATTTGAGTCTTGGCTCTGCCTCTCGTTAGCTGTGCGATCTTAACTTCTCTGTGCCTCAGTTTCCTCATCCATAATATGGGTATAAAGATTGTACTGTCATTATGTAGTTGTTGTAAGGAATACAAATGTGAGTTAATACGTAAAGGGATAATGGATTATATAAAATGAGCTACGACATAAATAGAGACTTGGAAGAGTATCTGGCATTCAGGATACATTCCAATGTTAGCCATTTTATAATTATCTTTATTTAAAAACTATTAATAGCCTGTTAGGTGGTTCCTGTATAACCTCAGGAAGTAAAGACATTTTCCCTTGGTTACATTGTTTCAGTTCTTTATCTGTGCCCAATCCTACAGGGCTTTGCTGTCAGCCAAGTTTCCAAGCTGCAAATTGAATTGATAAAATAATCCCCTGTGATTGCTTGAGATGTTTCTTCCCAGGAACATTTGCATTTTTTTAGGAAACTCTGGAAGATATACAAAAACTCCCTAGTTCTAATAAATTAATTGCTCTTTCAGGCTTTTCAGGCAGGTCTGCTATGCTGCACAACTCCAGGGGGTGCCCTACTTGGCAGCCAGTGAAGGAAAGAATTTGGTATAGTAGTTTTCAAAACTTGCTCACTGGGATCTCTGGGGTTATGGAGGGAGTAGAAAGAACTCAAAGGACCCTACTTTCCCCTCCCACTTGTAGGATCTTTTACCTGATTTCATATTGGACATCTGTCTATTTTAAAAAGAAGGTTTCTAGTGCACAGGTTTAGCAGTAGGATTCTCCTTTTTTTAATGAAGGAATTTATAGAATGGAAATATATTCTCACCAGGAGAGTGTCTAAATCCCTGTGACTTTGTCAAAACTAGCCTGCTCTGGGAGAGTGCATGAAAGCTTCATGATGCAGCAGCCTGTTACTGTCCACAATGTGCATCTTCCCTTCACCTCTGCCGGCTGATTTGGACCCCACAAGGCTTGGTAAAAACCAAGCATCATTGTGTGATTGACACAGTGAATACTGAGACAGCTGAATTCCTCAAATGCCGAAGGTCTCTTGAATTTTCTTTCCACAAATATTGTTGTTGAAATCCCAAAGGACTTACGTAAAAGTTGAAAATAATTTATTTTTTTTAATCATGGAAACAGTAAAACAAAATTCCCACATTCTCTCCATTCTCTACTTTTGATCTTTAGAATCTTACCTTTTAGCCTTTCAGTCTTTTTTTTCTTTTTTTTTACATTCACACATCATGCACACCTTTTGAATATTCACTATTATTCACTATAATGTATTAAATTCACTATTAGAACTGGGAGAGGACTTATAAAGGGCATCTTGAACAACCTCCTGCCAGGGAAGAGATTTCCCTTCATCATATGTCATAGAAGCCTACATTTTAAAATGCTATAGATGGAAATATATTGTAAAATTTCTTTAAAATACAGAGCACATCCTATAGAGACTGGCATCTGAAAATTGCCTGAGTTAAGTTACATAAAATGCCTGAGGTGGTGTGAGGTAAAGGTCAGGTCCTCATGTAAAAATGACAGGAAACATTGCAGTTCAGCAGAGGAAGGATTGCAGGGGTGGAAAGAATGCCTGCACAACCAGGTGTTGTCTGTTTTCATCAAAAGCCTTATTTCTCCTTCCAGTGAGTAGATCTAATCGCCATCCACTCTGCTCTTCTAACCAATTATGTTCAATGCTTCTGATACTTCCCTGCTTCACTGGCCTTCAGTGGTACATGATCAACACAGAACATAGAAAACCCCTCCTAGTTCATACCTGGGAACAGCCAGGCCACATAGCTGGGTAGGTTGTTGGTTGTGCTTTCAAGGTGGAAAGAGATCAAGAACTGGCCACAGTCCCCAGTCCCAACCAACCCTTTAAACAGATTCAGAAGGGAGCTTGTAGTTGCGTTTGCATCTGTGAATTTTGCAGTTTTCTTGTGTGGGTGGCTCCCCACCTTGCAGTGGAGTAATGGAGCATAGGAGGGAACACATTCGCAAAGTTTTCAGGCCAACTTCATCCCAGTGTAGTGACCTCCTGGATGGAAGACAGAGCCTTTCTGGCCAGAAGTATGTATGTAAAACCCCAGAACAGGTTCTTACTGACTCGGACTGTAGTCTAAATCTGGGCTAATCACCACAGCCAGCATTACTAGGGTATTGTGATTTGCCCAGATTTGGTTCCAAGGCCACCTCTAGTGACCAGGGTATCAGCTTGTTATGAGTGACAACTCCACCAAAACTGGGTAGAAATGATAAAGGGAAGTTCATAAGAGCACAGAGGTTATTGCTGACAGACGTGAGAGGTGATGCTGTACATATAAGAGCAGCGGCTGTCCCTACATCCCTTTGCACACCGGAGTCCCCTGGGAAGATTTAAAAGCTACTGCTGTCTGAGTCTCACACCCAGTGATTCTGATTTAATTCTTCTGGGGTATGGCCTGGGTTTGGGGTTTTAAAAATCTCCCCAGGTGATTCCATTGTGCAGCCAGGGTTGAGGACCTCCCTGACCAGTTGCTTTTCCAGGTCATCATTTTACACATTACCAAAAATTAATTATTCTAAGTCTCAGTTCTCTGCACCAAACAAATCCCTGATTCAACACGAGTCAAGACTCACTAAAATTTGACTTCAGCTTCCCTTTCTAGTCTTACCTTCTGCTACTGTTTTAGTCTCACACTATGGGCCAGCAGATGTGGAATGTTTGCTGGTTTCCAAACACCTGTACAACACCTGTAGTTTCTCATGATTATCCCATTTCTTCAACTTAAAATAGAGCTGTCCAAAGGAGTCTTTGAAGTGATGGACATGTTCTTCTCCATTTTCCAATATGGTAGCCACTAGTCACATGTGGCTACTGAGCACTTGAAGTAAGGCTACTGTGATTGAATTTTAAATTTCATTTCACTTTACCTAACTTTAATTTAAATAGCCACATGTGGCTAGTGGCTACTTTACTCAGACAGGGCAGATAGAATGTTTTGTTCAATGTATCTCAGCCAACATTCTATCAGAATTTAGAAGGGCCATTCTGTGTAACCCTCTTGCCTTGAGGTTTTCCCAGAAATCTCCAGCTGAAAGACTTCTCTTCATTGTGTTAATTACTAAGCACTGTCATTGGACCCTAGAAGTGTCCCTTCTCTATCCTGTCTCATATTATGCTTTCTGTCACTTCTGCCCTCACCTGAGATGTTAGAAATTCATTGACAGAAGGGACTGACTAGAGAGCTTATGCTTAATAAAAACTCAGTGAACATTTGTTGAATAAATGCAGACAAAATTGCACCAACCATAAATGTCTGGATGTATTTATGTTCTGTGGAAGGCATACACATTACCAGGCAACAAATATATACCCGTTGAGGTTCAAGTGTTCAAAAATGTCACCAGTTAGATGGGAAGGCACGTGTCCTGGCTGTGTGAGAGAAACTGGGTCAGTAATATAGGTAGGAGAGAATGACTAATCTATAAAGTGACCGCAGGTGTTAGCCTATTTTATTTGACTTGGAGGCAAAAATAATTGTGGAGATCGGAAGTGCTAATGATTTTTATTAGAGGAAATGAGGGGGCATGGCCACTCAGAATACACTGGAACACTTCATGAAGAATCCTGGGATCAGTCCTGGTGAAATAGTCATACATACATCCTGACCCACGCTTTTTCCCAGAATTAGTTTGTAAAATGATGAACTCTCACTTCCCAAATTTTCTGCAGATGCTACTGTTGCTGGGGAAATGTCACTGTTAGAGAATAGAAAACTATTATTCCAAAGAGTATTGAAGACTGACTGAATCGGGTCTGGAACATTATTAAAATGGTAAGATAAACCCAAGTACTTTCTGATAAAAGAAAAAGTCTTTTTTAAAAATGTGGTCCCTTCTGAATTATGGCCAAATGTTACCGAGTCATTTTCAGTGAAATTTTATCTATTAACAGCGAGGAGATGGGATGAGGTTCTGGGCACCTCCTGGGAGCCCCGCAGCTGAGGCTGCTCTCCCTTGAGATTGCTGGTAATGGAAGCAGCTGAAGCTGGAGGTCATTAACATTTTGAGAACACCACAAACTGACACTGTGTAATATTATGACATTTCATCCCAAGACATTTAATCTCTTTTAATCAGTGTTTATGTTGGGGATACTTCACAGTTATTTGCTTTTGCATAAAAATGAAACACTTTGGCATGTCATCAACATAAGACTGGTTTCCAGATGTCTCTCTCTCCCTCCCCTGCTCCTCTCTTCTCTCCCTCCTTCCTTCCCTTCTCTTTTCCCCTTCTTTTTCTCCCTTCATTGTTTCTGGCTTTTGCCTTCATCCCTGCTATGTTTGAAAGCCCTTCCAAGTTTTCCCTTCGCTGGTATTCTTCCTGGCATGTTGGAGGCCTGGGGTTCTCATGCCACCTTCTTAGTAAATTTTCAGTGTCGTGTCTGGAAGAAAACCCATCTCATCTCTTTTAAAAACGCTCATGATCCTCCTTGTCCTTGGTTAGGAGCAATTGTTCTCTGGGTTTTTGCTCCATGGATGACTTACCTGTATGTACTTTTTCTTCCCCAACTTTCCTCCTCTCGTTTGCTTCCGATATTGTTAAGTTTCCAGCATCTGTCTTCATGCCTCCAATTCACTTTCCTTCTTGTGTGGGGGGCCCTTAAGAGCTACTTAAATTTTTCTTCCCCACCTCGAAACCATTTCATTAAGTGCAGAACCGATCATTGTTGATTATTTTATGTTAGAGGAAGAATATATTTTCTTGTATAAACAAGTGGTTGCACGTTGTAATCCATGAACTAGGAGTAATTTTCTTTATTTAAATGAACAATTACATTATAAATTATAAATCTTTTATTGTGCCATGTGGTCAAAACCTAATCTCAGTTTTGGGGAAGTGTTTCTCAACCTTGACACTGCTGGCATTTGGGGCTGCATAATTCTTTGTTTTGAGGGCCTGTTCTGTACCCTGTAGAAGGTTCAGCAGCATCTCTGACCTCTGCCTATCAGGTACCAATAGCACTTCCCACTTGTGACAACAAAACTTGTCTCTAGACATTGCCGAATACCTGCTGGGGGGCAAGAGAGCCCCACATTGAAGACCCATGGGCCCCTGATGTGTCTACCACAGTCTTACAAAGGGCTCTCAGAACAGCTGTCTCTGCTCTGCGGCACAAAGCTATTCCTGCATCATTCCAAGATGCTCCGGGAGGTGACCTCAGGCCTGTCCTGGTACCACGCTGGGGAGCCAGGCAGACAGACAGGACGGACAGGACAGACAGGGATCTTGCTGGCTCCAAGCTTTCCCCTTGGGGTAGGGCCCAGTTCTGCGTGATTTTGATTCCCAGTTCCCTCTGGGAGACCATTCCCCAGAACACAGAGCTCAGGAACCCCCCTTATCACCTAGACTCTGCTTCTGCTGTGATTGACTCTTCTCACTCCCCGCAGTCCTATCCACTTTTATGTAGTCTGAGGACAAGCCAGCCTGCTCTTTATCTGCTTTTCCAAAGATAATGTTTTATGGCCTAGAAGTTATATCCTTCATAGTTTCACTTTTAACACCAAAAAGATTTTCTCTGCTTCTCTGCTGTTTTATCCCTTCCCTGAGGCAATGAATTCGGCTGCGGGAATGAGTGGAGACAAGGATACAAGAAAATAAAGGGAAAATTTTGGGTTAAAACTTCAATTATTAGAAAAAAAATCACTTGTTTATTTCCCTGCTGTATACTATAAGAATATAAATGGTTAGAAAACTAGATAAAGAGCCATTTGATCCTGAGCCTACAGAAGGTTGATTAGGGCTCTGGGGAAGCAAGACATCCACAGGGAAGCAAAGAGCTTAGACGGTGGTGTCCTGTGGACAGGACTCCCAAGATGGAGCTGAGAATTTAAGATAACACAGTATGATTTCATCTGTGCACTACTGTTTTGCTTTGGTTTTTTAAAATTTAAATTGAAATTTTTTATCGAAATATAGTCAGTTTACAATGTGTCAGTTTCTGGTGTACAGCACAATACTTCAGTAATATTGGAACATACATATATTCATTTTCATATTCTTTTTCACCAAAAGGTACTAGAAGATATTGAATCTAGTTCCCTGTGCTATAGTTTTTTGTTTTTTGTTTTTTTTTTTTTTTGATGAGCAAAGAGTTCCTTAGTAATCCTCTGCAGTTCTGGTCATCTGGTGATCACTGCTCTTCGCAAGTCCTCTGGTCCACTCCTCACTCACAATTCTCCAATGTATATTTGATTTATATTCTTTTTTTCTAAAGTATTAGTGTAAGCCATGAATTATTTCATGGAGTTTTAATTTAAATAGATGACGTTGGGCTTCTATTTTTTTCACTCAATACTTAAATTGCGTTCCTCTGATTACTAGTGATTTTGGGCACCAGTCACTAGTGATTTGGGTTTCTTTGGCTCTGAATTGACTCAAACATCCTTTACTCATTTTTAAAATTTGGGATTCCTGTGCTATTTTCAAATATATGAGTTTCTTTCTTTTATAGATAATAATTTCCTTGTGGTTTTAGACATGGCAGATGTCATATCTCTGCAACATCTTTATGTTAACTTGATTTACAGGAATTCATAATTTGATGTGATTAAAACCATCAATGATGCTTTCAGAATTTTGTTTAAGAAGTTCTTCCTAACCCTAGGGTACATTATCTCCTGCCTTTATGATTCTCTGTGGTTTATTTCTTTAATATATCTGGATTCCATTCTTGTAGGTGATGATAGATAGGGATTTTTCTCCCTAATGAGCAGTTTTCCAATCATCACTTACTAAACAGTCTGACATGTGCCATCTTTATTATGTAATAAATTCTCAAATATGAGTCTGTCTCACAGCTATCCTGGCCTATAGGTCAATTTGCCTATTTTTGTATTCATATTATACTGCTTTTAATATAATGACTTTCTAGTAAGTCTTAGTAGCTGTTAGGCCAAGTGTGCATCTCAATAGCTTATCATAGCAATGTTGTCTACAATCATAATTCAGGGTTGCTTGTAAGCATCATCTTGGGGACTAAGATTTCAACACATGGGTTTTGGGAGGACACAAACATTTAACTCATAGCACCTCATGACAGAGAGTACATGAATCAAGAGTAACTCTTAAATGTTGCTGGTGGGAGTATACACAGATACAAT
The DNA here is from genome assembly GCF_048564905.1 of Vicugna pacos. Classification (NCBI taxonomy): domain Eukaryota; kingdom Metazoa; phylum Chordata; class Mammalia; order Artiodactyla; family Camelidae; genus Vicugna; species Vicugna pacos. The sequence continues at coordinate 62,312,024 of NC_132994.1, read as the reverse complement.
GAGTAGGGAAAACAAGTTGGTACCATTTTGTTAAGTTTTAACATGCACAGTCTCCATAATACACCAGTTCTATCCCTACCTGTATGGTATCATAAAGAAATACCTGCTTATACATCCAAAAGAGAGGAATAAGAATATTTGCACAAGTATCAGCAACAAAATTGTGATGACACCATGTCTTAGGGAAATGGTTGAACAAATGAAACAATATTTGTATAATGAAACATCTATTCAACAATAAAGTTGAACTACAATATAGAGAACAATGAATGAATATTAAAAAACATTATTGGGTGAAAAAAGCAAGACTCAAAAGAATGAAAATAAGATTTCAGTTTTATAAATTTAAAAACATAAGCAAAACTAACATGTGTTAAAAGAAAAAAGTGTGATTAAAAACTAAAACTCAGGCTAGTGAGTTCTAACGATGTAGAGTGAGAAAGGAGAAAAGATGACGGAGGACAAAGAAGTGTCAATGGTGTGGATAAGACTTTCTTTTTTAATTAGTGGTGGTTCATGGGTGTTTGCTTAATTTTTTATGTTCATAACTTATATATGTCACATACATTCCTTTCACATATCAAATATTCCAAAATAAAAAAGTCCAAGGCAAGTACACTTTACCTGTTTATTAAAGTGACAAAAAAAAAACCTGTCAGCATGTGCTATATCTTCTATTATTCTAAATGATCCCTTTCTCCTTGAAAATCATTTTCAATCTTCTTTACCCCCTTTGCACTTATTTTTTAATCAAATTTTACTATTTCATATTTTAATTATTTTAGTTTAATTTCTTAATCTGTTTACTTCACTTGATGGTAAGATCCATGAACCAGTTAATTTCCATTTGATTCCCTCCTATCCATTTTCTATAACTCTTGGCTCTGCACTGTGCTGAAGACTGTATCACCTTGACTTGTTTGCTCTCATATTTCCAGTTGGATTTGACCAATGGGAAGTCCTGGTAAACTAGAGTGTGAGAAGAGAGAGAGAGATTGAGGAACTTCTTCCTATAATTTCCTTGTCTTTGGGTGTGTCTGTATCCCTTGTGACTATAGCTTCTTCCAGACAGCTTTTCCTCCATGTCTCAAAGTCTCCTTGGTTTAACACTATGTCCCCTTTGCCCATTCAACATTAGATGTGGTAGCGGCTTCTCACTGTTGCTAGTCTTGGGATGCCTCAACTTTCCTGTCTATTCCCTAAATATTTCCTCACATATCTAAGCAGCTCTTGCATTAAAACCATTTAATTTGTACCACCTGGGGTAAATTTTTATTCCTGCCAGAATCTTGTTATATTCTTGGTCGGTCTCAGTCACTGCTGTTTCCTCAACAACTAAAATAACACCTAACACCACAGTAGTAATCAAAAAAAAAAAAAGTTACTGGTAGATGGCTCCATGAATAACACACCACAGGTAATTACCATGTGATTGTGTCCCACCAGCAGCAATTGTTTAAGTTGGGGCCAGGAAATTGATTGACTCCTGTAGTTTGGATCCACCTATTGGCTAGGAGCAGTCCATGAGAAATCTGGCATGAGAACGTTACCCAGAGAAAATGACTATAACTAAGTAACACTCATCAGATTCTCCTCCTTGGAGGATTTGAATGGAAAATACAAAAAGGGTGTTCCAGTTGGTAATGAAGGCTGATGCTGGAAAAGATACAAAAGTCAAGTGTCAGAGATGATAATGTGGCAGTGGTTGCGAGAGACTGGAAGTACGCAGAGGTTGTGAGTACATTCAAGTTCAAAGCACAGATGTCATGACTAAGCAGAAACTAAAAGATATCCATCAGTAGAGCTAGAGAGAGGAGCTGAGTCACAGTATTGGGAAGAGATTGTCTAACTAAAGAATGACAAGTTAATTTGGTAGTAAAATGACTTTGGACCCTAAATCAGCTTCTAATTCTCAAACTCTATTCCTCTCCTTTGAGATCCAGAATGTATGTTACTGGATTAGCAAAGATTCCCTTAGTCCTCTTTTCCATATATATTTTTACAACAAATCCTGATTATCTGAAGTTCTAGCAGATACAAAAAAGTGGAAAAACCAAAGTTCAGCTCCCAGCCTGGTATTTTTCCTACCACATCACTCACATTGAGTTATCAATCACATTTTTTAATCTCATTTATGATTCCTTCCTATTCCAGCCTACTTTAGAGAAAGTTTAAAATCCTCTTCTTTGATAGTTTTACCATGCAATGATTGCAGTCTATTATTTCTTTTCTTTCACATTATTTGTGTGAGTTTTGGAAAATACTGACAACAAAGAGAAGGTATTCCAATGGGTAACTTCAAATTTCCCAAAGTCCATTACATGTATTTTTTTACAGATGATCTAAATTTCTAGTGGAGAAATAGAAAAATATCAAAATTTGGGTGATGACAGTGAGGGGTATTCCATAAAAGATGGATTATTTCATTCTTTCAAAATTTTAATCTCTGATATCCAAAATCCCAAGCAGAACTGCTCTGAGAAGAGACTCAGGTGGAGAGGCAGCTCAACAGAGAATGAAGCGATAATGCACAGGACAGAGAGCACTTGAAGGCAGCAGCACTAGGATCGTATAAAGGGAGCCCAACACAGAGGGATGCATTCTTTTCCGCAGATTCATAAAGGAGTAATTAGTATGAGAGAAATGTAGGAGTGTCATTTATCTTGATTGTCCCAAAGCCCTTGACAGAATATTTTCCTGAAGACTCTTTAACAAAAAGTGAACTTAGATTGCCATGGAAATTGGCTGGTGAGTCCAAAATAAAAGAAAAAAAAAGATAAATAGCAAGTGTATCTAGTTTAAGGAAGTAGCTGAAAATGACAAAGGAATTGATATCTTTTTTTTTTCAGTCTTCTCACATTTTTAAAAGTTACCTGAAAGTAGTTTTAAGAATATGTGATGAGTTAAACTTACTGTGTGTTAGGTTTCCTGAGTACAGAGGTCATATATTCTGAGCCAAAATGAGGAAGGGTTTTGTTGCTTCTGGGAGCAAGAGGTGGTGAGATGCCATTTGGTGGCCAATTTATTCAAATTCCTGGCATGTTCCTTATGTATGTAGGAATTTCGGGACAAATTTTTAAATGAAGATAATTCTAGAAATTTCTGGACATATATTATCAAGCAGTGAGGTTTGTAATTCCTGATAACAAGGAGCTTAGAATCTAGGATAAGGAAGTTGAGACTTGCTCACCACATCTTAAATATAATAAAACAATTTCAAAAACCTGGAGATAACAGAACATATTAACATCATTTCTGATTGTCTTTTTTCTCCCCATTCTAACCCTTTCTTCTTCTTATAATCTTAGAATATTAATTGGATTATGTCATTAACCTTAAAATCCTTCAAGGACCTTCCATTGCACTTTGAAAATAATTTGGAGATCTTGTTAATCACTGTATTTTCTTCCTGTCCCTACCTAGACAGCGGTAGGAATGTAGTAACAATTTCTATCAGTAAAAATGGTTAATGTGGCTGACATACAAAATGGACCCTAAAACATCAGGTATTTTTAGTTCCTGTGTCTGATTGGTTCACCAAATCAAGGATGCATTTAGCTTTGACCACATTATAACCGTCAGACCACTCTAAATGGTTATGCGAGTCGTGATCTGCACAGCCCAGGGATGTCAACTGAAAGAATAAAGGACAAGGTAAGAGTTGTGAATTAAGTTTTATTCAGGGCCTTACTGAGGACTAAAGCCCGGGAGACAGCCACTCAGTAGCTCTGAGGAAGCTGTTCTGAAGAGACAGAAGGAGAAGCCGGTTTATATGTGATGTTCTTGGCTGGGGAACACATGCTGTCAAGTAATCTTGGTAATCTTGTTAAAAGAGTATTGCTGGTCACAAAGAGATATCTCAAGTTAATGATCTTAGTGCTTTTCTGTGTATGGGAAGATGTAAGAGTCTGGGTTCATTCAAATCCTTCCTGAGACATACCTCTAACTGTCTAAAGGGGATGCTTGTCCAAAGCAGAGAGGGCCTCATCTTGTTACTGTCTTATTTTCCTCTCGGAGTGAACTGCTGCTCAGCGACTGCCACAGGTTGTGACTTCAGTCCTTACAGCAGTGAGTGGTAAACCAAAATGCTCTTTCTTCATCTTTGTTTACAGTTCTACACGGGGCACATAGGGGTCTGAGAACTTTCTCATATGTAAGGAGTCTGTGATTTTCCAAGGTCTTGAAAGCAAATACTTAGCTTTACTCATCTTTCTGTTCCCTGCAGTGTCTATTATTTTATCTAAGACTGAGTTGGGGATTAATTCATATTTATTTATTTAATGGAATTTAAAAATAATCATGAGTGTTCTTATAATATATGTTCTCATTTTGAAATAACTCCAGTTTCAAACTAATATTTTAATATGCATAATTAATTTTTAAAAGTCAAAGGAGAGAATCAAAAATGATTATGTATATACCTTAAAAATGTTAACTTTTAAGACATGAAGTGTACATTCACTCAACAATCTTCTGAGATATGCCTGTCCTTTGGCCTTATTCTTTGTGTCCATTGATAAAGTTCTGAGTTATTTTATTATATTAACCACAAGTATAACACACGATTCTATACTTCTGTATTCTTGAAAGTAGAATAAGAAGGTAGACACTTCTGATACAATTCCAGTTCAGAATCCTTTTGAATTTTTTATCTTCTTTCCCCTCAACCTTGTACAATTGTCTTGTCCACAGCTCATTTGATAGTGAATTTTTAAATGAGTTACCTATTTTCAAATCTTTCCAAACCACTCAACCTCACATTGATGGAAACAATTTTATTTTTCCCACTTACATTTTTAGTTTATTCAATAATAAATTAAATTACATACTTATAATTACCAGTATAACCAACATAAAGAGTTTGGGAATAGACATCCACTCTTAGTAAGCATATCACTCAAAGCTTAGGGACAGAGTGTCAGCATTCAAAAAGTGTGTTAGTGTGAGCATGCATCCTGTAACAGAGAACTGTGGGTAAGCAAATCTGTTTACCTGAGGTCACTTTGGAGACCTATTGTTTTGTAGATGCAATTACATTGTAATTACATGATTAACAAGAATGACTAAATAATGAGTAGAGTCTAAAAGAGTAAGCACAATGTATTCTAAAGAGCCTCAATATTTAGACTACAGAGAACCTGACACTCTGGACTACATTCTGATCTTAACTAATTTGGGGGCGTAACTATGGCTTTAAGATAGAGTGTAGCCATTAAATTTGTGAATCAAAATCCTTTGTGCACTATTCACATATGAAAGTATTTTCAAGAGCAGTGGAAGAAGTGTGAAATTTAAATATACTTGTGAAATTCACCATCGTTTACACTTTGATGCTAATTGTGTTCATGAAAATAACTTTTGCACATAGCACATTTAAAAGGGTTTTCAGGAACATTATCTCATTTGAACCTCACAACCTGAGAGCTCAGTACTGTGAGTATAGTCATTCCCCTGGTTTCTGAGATGAGGTAGCAGAAGCACAAGAGATTAAGCAATTTGTTTAAGGTTTACAATATTAATACACAACTGTGACTCAAATCATATCGTCTCAGTTTTTGTTTTTCTCTGCTAAAGCTTGTTGTACAATAAATTGTCTTGAGCAGAGTAAATTGTCTTTCTGCAATTGGGGAAAAAAAAGCAATAAATTATTATTATTGTTTCCTTAACTCCATTACCATATGCTGACTACCATAAAGCTGCATTTCTCTGTACAGGTCTGCCTTCCCCACTAGACTGAGCTACAAGAGAGCTCTAAGAGATAGCACTTTATCCACTTTAGAAATAAGAATACATTTTAGGAGCATGTTGTATTATTTCTAAGCAAAATCTGATGTTTTGTAAAAATGGAAGAAAGAAAAATCTTGGAGATTTGAGGAGTAAGAATACTTTAGAGCTTTTTCAGGAGAACCTCAGGATATGGTGAGTCATGTCATCATCCTCACATTTTAATACTTATGTATACTAGTTAAACCTATGGTTTTTCTATGTTTAATTCACCATTTTGTTCTTTATTTTTATTGGTTTCTTCCTGCTGACTTCTTTGTGTGTGTGTGTTTTTTTGATCAAAGTATAATTGACTCACAATATTATATTAGTTTCAAGTGTATGGCATATTGATTCAATAATTTTGTACATTACAATATGATCACCACAATAAGTCTAGTTACCATCTGTTGCCATACAAAGTTATTCCAATATTATTGACTATATTTCCTATGCTGTACATTACATGCCCATGACTCATTTATTTTATAACTGCAGGTTTGTACCCCTTAATCCCCTTTACCTGTTTCTCCCATATTCCTCATTCTCTCCCCTCTGGCAACCATCAGCTTGTTCCCTAGATCTGTGAGTCTGTTTCTGTTTTGTTATGTTTGTTTGTTATGTTTTTGTTTTTGTTTTTGTTTTTTTTGTGTGTGCAATTTTTTTAGATTCTACATACAGGTGATAACAGAATATTTATCTTTCTCTGTCTGACTTATTTCACTTGGCTGAATACTCTCTAGGTCCACCCTTGTTGTTGCAAATGGCAAGATTTCATTCTTGTTTAATATTCCTTATATAAATACACCACATCTTCTTTATCCATTCGTCTATCAATAGACACTTAGTTGTTTCCATATCTTGGCTAAATTTTAGATAATGCTGCCATGAGCCTTGGAGAGCATATATATTTTTGAATTAGTGTTTCCATTTCTTTGGATAAATACCCTAAAGTGGACTTGCTGGATCATACAGTAGCTTTATTTTTCCTTCTTTGAGGAAACTCCATACTGGTTCTATAGTGGCTGTATCAATTTACATTCCCACCAACAGTGCACTAAGTTTCATTTTTCTCTACATACTTGCCAACACTTGTTATTTCTTGTCTTCTTGACAGTAGCAATCCTAATAGGTGGTGAGGTGATATCGCTTTGTGGTATTGATTTACATTTCCTTGATGATTAGTGATGTTGGGCATTTTTTTCACATGCCTCTTGGCCATCTGTATGCCTTCTTTGGAAGAATGTCTATTCAGGTCCTCTGCCCATTTTAAAACTCAATTTTTTTTTTACATTGAGTTGTATGAATTTTTTTAGTATATTTTGGCTGCTACTCCCTTATCAAACATCATTTGTACATTCATTCAGCCCGTTCAGTAGGCTGTCTTTTTATTTTGCTGATGGTTTTCTTCCGTGTGAAAACCTTTTTTTATTTTCATTTAGTCCTTTTTATTTATCTTTGTTTTTTTTTCCTTGCCTGAGGGGACAGATACAAATATATATATATATTGCTAAGTCTGACATCAGAGAGTGAATAACCCAGATTTTCTTCTAGGAGTTTTATGGTTTCAGGTCTTACATTTAAGTCTTTAATCCATTTTGAACTCATTTCTTGCATATGGTGTAAAAAATTGTCTAGTTTCATTCTTTTGATTGTAGCTGTCCAGTTTTCCTAAGACCATTAATTGAAGAGACTGTCTTTTCCCTATTGTATATTCTTGCCTCCTTTGCTGTAGATTAATTAATTGACCATATATGCTTCAGTTTACTTCTGGATCTCTATTCTGTTCCATTGATCTATGTGTCTGTTTTTGGACCAGTACCATACAGTTTGATTACAATAGCTCTGTAGTAAAGTTTGAAATCAGGGAGCATGAAACCTCCAGCTTTGTTGTTGTTCCTCAATGTTTCTTTGGCTATTTGTGATCTTTTGTGGTTCCATGTAAATTTTAGGATTTTTTGTTCTAGTTCTGTGAAAAATGCCATGGATATTTTTATAGGGACTGCATTGCATCTATAGATTGCTTTGAGTAATATGGGTATTTTAACAATATTTATTCTTCCATTCCATTAACACGGTGTGTCATTTCATTTGTTTGAGTTGTCTTCAGTTTCTTTCATCAATATCTTAGAGTTTTCAGAGTATAGCTCTTTCATCTCTTGGTTAATTCCTAGGTATTTTATGCTTTTTGAAGCAATTATAAATTAGATTGTTTTCTTAATTCCTCCTTTTGATAGTTCATTTTTAATGTATAGAAATGTTACAGATATCTGTATATTAATTTGTGTCCTGGAAATTTGCTGAATTCATTGATTAATTCTAACAGTATTTTGGTGACATCTTTAGAGTTTTCTTTGTATAGTATCGTGTAACCTGCAAATAATGACAATTTTACTTCTTCTTTTCCAATTTGGATTACTTTTTTTTTTTTTCCCTTCTAAAATTGTTGTATCTAACACTCCCAATACTGTGTGGCAGGAGTGGGCATCCTTGTCTTGTTCCTCATCTTAAAGGAAAAGCCTTCAGCTTTTCACTGTTGAGTATAGTATTAGCTATGGCCTTTAATATGTGGAGGCATGTTCTGTTAAGTTTTTTTTTTAATCATAAGTAGATACTGAATTTTGTCAAATGCTTTTTATGTATTTTTTGAGATGATCATGTAATTTTTATCTTTCACTTTGTTGATGTGGTATATCACATTGACTGATTTGTGGATGCTGAACCACCCTTGTATCCCCAGAATAAATCCCACTTGGTCATGGTTTATGATCCTTTTATTGTGTTGCTGAATTGTGTTTGTCAACATTTTGTTGAGGATCCTTGCATCTACGTTCATCAGGACTTTTATTTATGAATTTTCTTTTTTTGTAATTTATTTGGTTGATATCAGGGAAATGCTGGACTCATAAAATGAGTTTGGAAGTGCTCCTTCCTCTTTTATTTTTTGGAAAAGTTTGAGAAGGATTGTTATTAACTCTTCTTTGAATGTTTGGGAAAATTCACCAGTGAAGCCATTTGGTCCTGGACTTTTATTTGTTGGGAATTTTTGATTGCTGATTCAATCTCTTTATTAGTGATTGGTCTGTTCAGATTTTCTGTTTCTTTGTGATTCAGTCTTGAAAGTTTATATGTTTCTAAGAATTATTTATTTCTTCTAGGTAGTCCAATTTATTGGTGGAAAATTGTTCTTAGTAGTCTTATGATTTTTTGTATTTATGTGATATCAGTAATAATTCTCCTTTTCATTGTTCATTTATTTGGGCCACAACTCTTTTTTTTTTCTAAAGGTTTACCATTTTTCTTTATCTGGTCAAAGAACCAGTTTTTAGTTTCATTGATCATTATTTATTTATTCTTTTAGTCTCTATTTCATCTCTGATCTTTATTATTTTCTTCCTCCTACTAACTTTGGGCTTTGCTTATTCTTCTTTTCTACTTCCTTTAGGTTGAAAATTAGACTGTTTATCTAAGATTTTTCTTTTTTCCTGAGGTAGGCTTGTATTGCTCTGAACTTTGCTCTTAGAACTGCTTTTGTTACATCTTATAGGTTATGGAAAGTTTTATTTTCATTTTCATTTATCTCAAGGTATTTTTTAAATTTCTTTTTTGATTCCTCTGTTCATTCATTGGTTTTTTAGTACATGGTGTTAGCATATGTGTTTCAATTATTCTTTTTCTATCTACTTGAGTTGAATGTTCATTTATTTTATTTTTTTTAATTGAAATCAAACAAGGTTTTGAATTTGTATGAGTATAGACAATATGTCTAATTAGATTTTTAAAAAATAATTAACTATAACTTTTTATAATTTTTTTAAATTATAAAATTTATTCAAAACAAAGATATGGACAAGAAAGTGAGAATCACCCCTGGTCTTAGCAATAGAGCAGAGATCTGCAAATTACACCCCACAGAAGTAGCTCAAAAGCACCTATAGACAATATATAAACAAATGGACATAACTGTGTTCCACTAAACTCTTTTTTAACAAACACATAGGGCAAGCTGAATCTGGCCTCTAGGGTACTGATCTTTTTGCTTTTTGTACAATGTGTGTATGTTCTCCCAGTTTATTTGCCTTTTTCTTTATTAATGTATCTTTGCCATAGAAACTCCATTTTTGTTTTTTAAAAAATATTTTATCTTTCAATATGGTCCCTAGGTTTTGTGCATACTTATAAATCCTTTTCTTAACACTATAAAATATTTTTCATAATTACTACCATTAGTTTTGTGGTTTTCAAGTACATCTAAAGTTTTAATCCATTTGGAATTTTATGTGTTTATAATGTGGATAGAAATACAACTTAATTTTCTTTCAAATAAGCAACTATTATTTATTAGTAAGCCATTCTTTGTTTTGTGTATATGTGTATGTTATCTTTGTCAGGTTATATGTCTTGTTCTGACTTTGAAAAAAATAATAGGAAGATTTTATCTTTCTCTCCATGATATGAAAACATTTAAATAACATAAAAATTATTTATATAAAGGTTTGCAAAGATTTCCTATGAATAGTGTCATTTGGGGGACTAATTTTATTTCATTTATTGTCTTTAGTCTGTAAAGATTTTCTATATTTTGAGGATTTCTTTTGATAATATATATTTTTCTAGAAAACTGTCAGTTTCTTTCATGGTTACTATTTTATTTTTAGAGCTGGATAAAAATCAGTATTCACTTTTATTTTTTTCTCTGTATATTTTATTATATTCTTTTTAATATCTTAATGTACATTGTGTTTCTTTTTCCTGATGATTAGCTAATAGTATGTTTTTTAAAATAACTTTTCCCCTCCTGTAAATTAATTTCTTGTTTCACCTTTATTCATTCCTTCATTTTAATTCCCTTGAGGGTTTTCTTTTACTGTATGTGTACTAATTTGAACCAAATTCTTTATTTAACTTAATGTGATGTGTTTAGTGATGTGTTTAAGGCTATAAATTTTTCTCTATGTATAGTTTTGACTATAATTTTCCTTTATGTAGAACTTTGACTATAGGTCTTAGTTTTGAAATTTTTTCATTATTATTATCATATAATTATTCCATAATATGAACTGATTTATTATTTCAATTATAAATTTTCTGAGAGGGAGTTTTTACATTTTCAAAAGGTTGGGTTTTTTTCCTTTATATTTCAATTTTACTTATGTTATTATTTGCTAGGCTGTTGAACTTAGGTCAAGAAAACTGATCTGAATTATGTGTACCTTTTAGTATTTACTAATATTTACACACACACATATATATATATATATATATATACACACACATATACACACTCACTTGTATTTAGATCTATCTATAGTATTTTGTCATAAAACAGATATAAACTTATTTTAGCATTTTATATATAATTATATACATATATAAATATCAGAATTATAATGTTACTTAGCACGATCTTTGGATTCCCCTGCTCTGAAGCTCCTATATTGCTGTTAAAGCAGATTCCTAGACCCCATTCCTGAAGATTCTGGTTGGGTCAGTCTAAAACCCAGAGCCCCTACTGCAGTGAGCATGTCCTCTACTGAGTAGGAGACTGGAGTGACCTAGAGGGAAGCCACTGTACATTCAGATCCCCTCATTGGCATTTGGTGTTGACTTACTCAGCTCGGTTAACTTTGTTGAGTAGCAACACAAATGACAATGTAGTTCCTTTTCTCCTCCATTCTGCTCTCTTTTTCTAAGAGTTAGAAGTATGATGCACTGGATTTTGTGCTCTTTCCCGGTTTTGTTAAAATTTTCATTGTAGCTATTTCCTAGTTCCATTGGGCATGATCTTTTCTGTATTTACACATTTTGCTGTTTTGATGGTTTTAAAGAGAGATCATTTGCTCATTTTTTTCTTGAAATTCTTCTTTAAAAGTTCTTTAATTATGCTATTTATCCTATTTAGACAGTGATCTTTTCTTATCTGTTATCTATTGTTTTACAAGTCTGTGTTTTCTTGAATTTTCCTGAGAGTGTAAACCATTTTCACCCTAAAAAATTTGGAATGAATCTTTTAAATCTAGCTTTGGCATGCAATATTTATTTTCTCATTTTAAAATACCTTTTATGCGTAGTTTTGCCACTCTCCCTATTTTATTTGAGTAACACAGGTTTATTGTAAGTTTGAACCCCCATGCCCCCAAACAGTGTTGTTTCATTTTGGGGTTGACTGTCTACTTCTCAAAGGATTATTCAATTCCTTCTTATAAAACATAAGTTGGACAAATTTAGCCTTATCATACATCAGATATTCCAAACTTTAGGGATTCAGTAGCCTGAGGATGGTAGAAAGTTGAGTCTCTTGTTGTCACAGCTGGGCAATTTGATACAATTCTGTGAGGCTTTTCTCAATGAATAATAAGGTAGAGATTATCCTTTCCTGCCAGGGAGCATGTGCATCAATTATGGATTCACCTTTTTCATGTCAAACTAATCACATCAATGAGAAGTGCTTGGGAGGAATGTCACATGGTCTATGGAGTTGTGGTTTGGGAAGACGTATATGTTTTCTGCACCACGGGTAGCTGCCCTTGTTGCTGTTGGTAGGGAGCTGTGAAAATGGCAGAAATTTAATTAGTCTCTCTCCATTGGTCTATTCTCATCTCCAGATTTTGCCCCTTTGACACATATTTTGATAACAATACAATCTATCACAATACTACTTTCAGATAAAGAAACTAAGGCACAGAGAGGTCAAGTAAATAGTCATTCAACTTTAAGTTTAGAGATAGAATGTAAACACAGGTAACCCAGCTCTCTCCCCTGGGCTCTTTATCACTATGCTATACATTTTTTCTGCTAATATTTATTGAATGCTGATAATACAAAGCCCTGATCTGGCAGGATATCATAGTATGATTTCAGGAAAAGCATGGAAGTTTTAGATCTACAGGTAATACATAAGCCTCATTTAGCCAAAGGGCTTGCTATTCTCTCACGTTTATGGGTCTTTTAATTTGTACGCTTGCTGACGTCTCTCCCTGCCCATCTCTCATGAAAGTGCACATGGACACTCTAATAGCCAAAAGGCATTCAGCCAGAGAGAGCAGAAGTAGAACAGAGATGTGAACCATCCACAAATGAACAACTTCTGGATAATTGAAAACTGATAAATAGAGTCATTATTTCTTTGATCATTTTCCAGGAGATGTACCCAAGGCTTTCTAGGAATAATCTAAAGTAGGTTCGTTGTTTTGTAGCTTTTGTCATAGGCTTACTTTTTCAGGCCTATCCTTCTACAGATATGGTTAACATAAAGCCGTTAATTGATCAAACGTTCTGCTCAGTTATTCCTTTTTTTTTTCCTAATTGAAGTTGATATGTTCCCAGGGTACAAGGAGCATCATGATTCAATTGGCTCAGGGAAGCAAATAGAGCATTTTCCTATAACTACTCAGTCGAAGATCATTGGTAGGATTTTCTTGTTCATCCTCATGGAACAAAGTATTTTCTTTTCTCTTTTCCTTAAGCTTGACTCCAGTATGGAGCAGTTCAAGTTCCCTCTGCCGTTTGCAGTCACTGATTTCTGAAGCAGGGGAAACATTCTTTCACGGCATGAAGGTTTGAGTCTGCTAAGGCTTGTGAGGGCAGAAAGCATTTATATCAAAGTTTGTTTCAGAGAGACTTGGAAAAAAATCCCCTACCCATATAGCTATGAAATGCAGTCCAATACCCACAGACTACTAGGGATTGCAGATACAGAGCACCTGACCTCTCTCTTCCTGCAGCTAAACCTGATAAGGCTCATTGGTCAGATTCTCTTGACCACCCTGTGCTCATATCCAGCCTTTGAATTCTTTTCAATATTTCATAGGCTAATGGCATACTCCATTAGGCTAAGATCAAATAATCCAATAATGCAAGTAAGCAAGTATACAAAAGCCTATTTGACATCCTTGTGTAGAGCAATAAACCATCCAGGCAGCCCTTAAATTCTTGACTTTTCTTGTCACACATACTGAAGTTTTTAAACTGATTGGGATTTTGCCATATTGTTTAACTCTTTCCTTTATTACACAAATAAGAAAACAAATAATAGTTGTAATTTGTTTACTGAATAGAAGATAGTGCAGGATATCTTGATCTGTTTGGAACTTGGCTCCCTATTTTGGTTGAATCACAGTCTGATTTCCTTCATTTCATTTAGATTTCTTTAAGCCTCCTGGTCGACCTCCTCCACTATGAAGACATTGTGCTATACTATACTATATTCAGAGTGACTATTAGACTTATAAATATGATATTACTGTATTCTATGCATTTTACTTCATCACTTCTAATCCTTCCAAGAATTCTAACAGGCATTTATAATAATTCTGTTTCAGAAATATAGAAATTGACATTGAACTAGGAGGTTGTGAGACGTCCATATGAACCTGTGAACTTGACTCAGGGACCCATGTTCCTTTCCTTACTCTCTCCCTCAAAATTAGCATGGAAGTTTCAATTTATATAAAAAGAAGAATCTTTAGGCAAATGAAGATTTGGGGAGGATACCCATAAAACTGCCATAAACAATTTCATTTTAACATTTTTCACATGGGTTCACATTTAGTTTTTGTAAGCTCTTCTTGCTTAAATTTTGTTTGTACATGACCTATTTCTATGTAGCATGACATAAAATAAATGAGTTAATATGAAAAATCCAATAACTCTCATATTAATAAATGTAGACATCAAATCCAGATAATACAGGCCACTATGTTTTCAAAAAAGAGAAATAAAGAGGCAAAGTTTATGTAAAGAGGATTCAAGAAACTTGCCCAAACTCCAAAAGCAAAAGAGGATCACTGTTAGCTTTACAAACAAGGATGAAAATTTGAACAGTTCATAATTGTAAATCTAGACTGGAAACACATGGTTCTCTTCCCGGCGAATGACTAGCAGTGCCCATGTCTCTTCTTCCCATTGTTCCACTTCTTTCTGCTAAGAAATTTACAGTTATTCGTAGTTGGAGGTCTTCCCTATAGTGATATTTGAAACTAGATGTGGCATCTGAGGTAAGAGGTAAATAGAGAGAAAAGGAAGAAGATAATGAACATTGGGAGCAAGAGAATAAAACTCTCAGGACTTTCAGAGAGGTGAAAATAATGCAATAGCTTCATATCTCCAAACTCAAAGAAGGAGGATATTTTAAGGAGAGGATGATTACTAGAGTCAGATGCTATGTAGAATTCAAAGATAAAGGGGCCATTGGTTTGGATGGTTAGGAGGTCAGTAATCTCTTTTAATAATGCTATTTTAGTATGCATTGATAAGGACAAAAGCAGCATTCAGATTTAAGAAGGGAGAAGTAAAAGGGCTATGGTTATATTTATTCCATTATTTCATTGTCTATATATTCTTTTCTGATGATCCTACTTAAGGTCTGATCCAAAACTGATTTAGGTACACTTGTGGTTACTGACATGAAAATGATTGAAAATGAATTATCGAAATGCCCTTTCTAACTATGGCTAATTCCCTCCCTCAAAGCTGAAAATATTGCAGTATTAGAACCATTTTGAGCAAAGGATTTGTTATACAAGGCACAATCTCACAGGGTATGCTGACTAAATAGCCTTATTTAGAAGGAGATAGATTGTTGGTTCAGACACAAGGGATGAACTGGGAGTAAGAAAACAGCAAATTACAAATAAGATGCATTACCTAATTTGTGAGGATTTTTTGTATTTCTTTTCACAACTCTCCCCTCCCCACGTCTATAAAACACAACCACCTTGATAAGGTGTTCACGGATTCCCATTAGGGACTGTCAAACATATCAGACCTAGAAGTTCTCCAGCTGTAGACTGATCTTCCAGAATAAGGTAGGCTGCAATTCTACAGGTGACAACACTGATCTCACCACTCGGAAATGCCAGGTCAACTGCTTTAGGAAAGGTGGCAGTCAAAGCTCTAGAGCATTCATTATGTATTTATCTACTTAGAACTAGGTGCTAATAACAGAGAAATGGCAATGGCTAAAATTATGACTTTTTGATGGCTAATTTGAAAATTATTCCAAATGACTACAGCATGTTGACTCTAAATCAGGAGACCTGAGTTCAAGTCATGATGTCACTTGTGTGATTATGAACAAGTTCTTCAACCTCTTGATATGTTTCCTCTTTGCACAGAAGAGAAATGACATAATGACATCTAGACCACCATCCTGAAGAATTAGAGAGAGGACCAAATGGAAAATCCCAAGCAACTACATATGAACATTATTAGTACTTATGCTTAGATCTCCCTGATTCTTGGATTTATATTTGACATTACAAATATTTTCTGGACAGCTCTGCTAACCCAGAAAATGTGAGTAATCAAGAACTCTTTAGAGATAATCCTTTTATTTAATATAACAACAATGACAACAACAACAAAACAGAAACAAAAACAAAAACAATCAAACAAACAATAAACTGAACTAGGACAGAAGTCATTTGTCCATGTAGTAATCTGTACAAGTAGTGAATGGAAAACCCTAGATAAAACCACAATCTTGGTCTTCTAGATTTTTGCATATTCACAAAGTATGAATAAAACAGGTAGTTAATAGTTAGGTATTTTAATGAGAAAACAGAAATAAGGGCCATCTTTTTCAAATCCAGTCAGGACCATGTTTCTGTGAAACAGACCCACCTTCTAACATTTTGTTTCCACCTCTCTTCTCTGAGGATTGCTGTCCAGCTGCAGCAGGAACAGCCGTTTTATGCCCTTATCCTGCCCCCTTAAATGGGTCCATGGTGGAATGGTCCTGAGATGGGCAATTGCCTCTGAGAAGTGCCCTGGGCACTTGCTGTCTGGATTTCTAGGGTGTAAGTGGTGAAACTGGGCAGCTGTCTGTCATCATGTTTTTTGTCATAAATTTCTAGAGACCTAGACAAGTGGTTTGGAGAGAGGAGAGGAGAGGAAAAGAGACAAAACAAAACAGAACAAAACAAAAAAACAGTTGTATAAAGTGGAAAGGAAACCACTGTGAAGCGCAGGTCCTTTGAAGATGAGTTTCAGGCAGACTCTTTCCAGCAGTTTATTCACCAAGCTGTTTTCTTCTCTTTCGGATTCCCTGATAGACGTGCTGGTTAGCATATGGGCTTTCGGGTCAGCTGAACTGAGCTTGAATTCTAGAGCCTCACTTACTGGCTGTGTGACTTCAAGAAAGTTATTTAAACTCTACAGCCTCAGTTCTTTAATCTGTATAAGGGGATAAATAATCCTTACCTTGTAAGGTCTTTCTAAAGCTTATTAATATACCGTGAATAAATGCTCGCTTCAGGCCTTGTACATTAGACACGTAGTAAATAGTAACTATTAGAATCTCATGGATTTGTGGATCTAGGGAGTGCTAGAGTGGAAAGGATTCTTTCTTAGGAGCTATTGCCCCACTGAGTCTCATAAGATCCCTTGGAGCTTTAAGGGCTTTGTAAAGACATTGGAAAGGGGCAGGCGACCTAGGGGTAAAGGGGGACTTGGCAGTTCAACTCCTACTTCAAACAGAATGTCTCTATTTTTATGTCATATAGATGATTCTGGTCGGTACACAAACTCATTATTAATATCAGCAAGTCTGAGGGGTGTTTATATCAGGTCATCGGGCCATTTTGACAGGTAATTCCCCCGATACAAGTTTACTGTTGAGGGTGGCTCTGATCTGTTTTGCCCATTCTGAGCACTGGAATCTGACTGAAGTTAACAAATGGGGTCCCCAATCAAATTAGTCATCTAATACTATGAAGACAATGTGTAGCCAAAAAAAAAAAAGAGAGAGAGAGAGAGAAGAGAGCATAACTAAACCCATCCTGAGGAATAACAACTCTATAATGTTCTTGCAAGTTAATTTAAGCATTAAATTAAAAATTAAATTAAAAACAGGGAACTCTGCAGAGTATAAAGCAGGCTTTGAAATTAACTTTCGATTCTTATTGGAAATTGGTAAAAATCCTTAGTCATTTACCATTAAAGGAATTGTCTCTGTTGTGGTCCAGTCTAGATGTGTCTTCATCATTTGTGTTCTGCTGATATAGTTCACATCCCACCCCAGGCTGGGATGACGTTTCCACTTTCTTCCATCAAGCTTTTAGTCATAATTACAGTGAAATGTTAGTCTTTGTTTGCAATTGCTCAAAGATTATACTGTAAATCAATTGACTTCTAGGAAAGCTTCAATTTTGAAAAATGTCTGTTGCCTTTAGGCAACGATGATGATGGAGATGACATTAATAATCAGTGTTTCCTGAGCACTGCAGTGCTTCAGCCAGGTTACAGATTGATAGGAAGAGACCCACTCCCAACACACATACTGCAAAGTTAGATTAAACTCCAAATTTAATTAGCCAAGAATGCAAACCTAATCAGAAGGGAGGCGGCCACACAGGATAGGAGTGTACACAGCATATCTCAGCATAGAGCTTCCCTGGCTTCCCCTAAAATCCAACAGGAACCCATATCTGCCTGTGGCACTGTCCACACAAAGAGGACAAATATTCATTCTCACCTTGCCACTCACCTTTAATATTCAGGGTTTACATCATTTTTTGGAAGAACTAATATAGCCTTTTGAACTCAACTCAGTGTCTGTGAGGTGTCATCTTTCCACCAGGGAGCAAGTAATATCAGGGTCTGGAACTGAATCTCTGCTCTCAATTTCCAGGGTTCTAGGAAAGCCCATTTTCCAGTGAGTATTCTATGATGTGATCTCATGCAGCATCTCACTGAATCCCCACAAAGAGCTGATACAGGTTCACAGTCATCATCCAAAACACTTAGGCTAACCTAAGTTTTTGAATTTAGAACTTTCAAATTTCAGACCAGCTAAATTACGCATATAACATATATTTAATTGGTACCACCCCCACTGGGATCTGAGGCAGCACCCTGTAAGTAACTGCCTCATATGTGGGATAAAATAAAGATTATGAATTGCCTTACCTCAGTTCAGTCAGAGTTTGCTGCAAATTAGCTTGTGCTAAATGTGTGAACAATCATTTGGTTCCAAGAACATGTTGGAAGTTGCAGTGCAGATTAGCATTTGTTGACCTATATTATTATGTTCATCTTGCAATGAGGAAATTGAGGCCAAGAGGATTTAAGAAACTTGCCCAAGGTCACAACCAGTAAGTAGTCGGGGAAAAATTCAAACTGAATTCCAAGTTTGTATCTTTAATGACGATGTCATAACCTAGCCCTGACTGTCAGTTTGTGAGAACTCTCCATTTTCTGACTCTTTCTAACGGGGCTTGGACTAGGGAGAGGGGAGCAAGACACTCACCTTGGGTATCAAATGTAAAGGGAGTGCCAAAAACTCAGTGACCAAGATAAATAAATAATTTAAAAATGCACTATACTAACAGTTTAAATTAATGCAAGAAATCCTTGATGAATAAAATATAAAAAACTTTAATCAAGACATGATCGGTGTTATTGATTTTTTGTTTTTGTCTCAGATCCCAAGATGGTTCCTCCAATATTGCTCTATAACCACTGAGTACTGCTGTGTCCTCTGTTCTCACTGCAGTAAGAGGGAGTATGATGTTCCATTCCTGTTGGCAAGAAGGGCGACTCCAGAGTGGGGCCAAGGAGAAGCAGTTCTCCAGTATACAAAGTTCATGAACATCATTTTGTGCCCTGATCACCAGGATTAAAGATGACTTCTGGCTATATTATTATTGAACTGTTTGATCCCAGTCTCAATGACACAAAGAAAAGGGACGTTATTTTCAACAGAGTTAAGTGATTGGAATGGAAAAAGTTTAAGTTGATCTGCTTTCAGGTTTTACCAGTCAAGATCCAGAAGGAAACAGAATTCACCCCTGGTCTAAAGGAAACAGAGGAAAATGGTGTTTCTGGAATCAGAGAGAGCTTGAGAAATGAGGAGGGACTGCCATGCAAGAGCTGTAGTTGTGGAGGGGCACCACTCAGAGCAGAGAGGGATTGGGGAGCATTCCCCCAAACTTCTTATTCCCCACACCTACTCTAGTCTCTTGTGAGGAGTGCCTCCAACTGGCTGCCACTGTAGAGGAAGCTGGCAGGGAGGCTGGCTGATGCAATGGGCAGGGACCAGTCTCCCTGGACACAGAGAAAGGCAGTAAAGAGAGGGAGGATCTAGGGCAGGGAGAAACTGGAAAAAAACCACAATGAGCTCTGTTCATTGATTTTTACAAGCTCAGATACCTATCAATGTACTGCTGTCTGTTTAGTGACACAGCTAAAGGAGCAATTTAATGAAAGCAGGAGAAATACAAAGATAGTACCACTTAATGCTATCACTATCACTTAAAATTAAGTCCTTTTATGCAAAATTGTTATTGATTACCCTTTATCATTCCCATTGTGCAAAAGAAGACTGATTTCATTTTTTTCATCATAAGATGAACCTTTAAATTGCATAGAAAAGAGAAATATTTATGCTAATGTGAGTCTGTGGCAGTATGACTTAGATTTCTGTATTCTCTCATGCAAAACAGCAAGAAAAAGACTAGAAAAGAAAGCATTGAAGATTTTAAACACCAAATAGTCCTTCTGAATCAGCATGCAAAGACAACAAAAAGACTCAGCAGGGATTTAAGTTAAGTAGCTATTTTTGTACGTAATTTTAAGAGTGTGGTTAAGGAGTGGTGGTCATTTATTTGATATGACTCATGGCCACTGATGTGGACACATCCTCTAAATATATGAGAAATCTAATCTGGGGTAACTATAGATTCATTTTCCATATACATAACTACACTGGATGTTATTTACTCTAGGATACTGATGAGTAAGGAGGACGGGGGAATGAGAGCAAGACAGTCCACATACCCTTGAAGATGACCAAGGACAAAGATTCTCCTATGACAGTAGAACCTTTACTTCTGGTCTCTTCACATCTTTAAGTTTTCACAACATAATTTAAGACCAGAGTGCTTCCTTGATGTCTCCTAACACCATGCTCCCTCAGCTGCTAATGGGCTCAGTTCCCCATCTGTCTTCTAGAGCTTAACAATAGGCCACTTTTCACACTCTCCTTGGCAGGGTTGAATAAAGTACTTGAAGTCATTATAAGTCATCTCGTAGAAAATGCTATTAACATTTTTCCTATAAATTATATCAGATAAGGAACATACACATTTAAAAAATAGTTTTCAGGCTACCTACTTTTTGGTAAGGTTTAGTGTTGTACTGGTAGCACGATTTCCTCTTTACATGGATGCTTAACGATATTTAAAATGTTGAGTTTCTTTTTCTGCCTCAGCTGCTTTCCCTTTTCCACTTTAGTAGAATTAAACATTTGCTTTTGTCCTTTTTTGTTCTTTCAGAGACTCACAAAGGAAGAGATACCAAGGTACATTTTCAGGATAAATTGGTTTTGGGGAAATGCTTATTCATTAAATTGTGTATGGCTAATGTTTATTGTTTATTCTGTATTTAGCATTGGATTACATGCTGGAAATTTGAAGATAAATAAGGCTTGGGTTCTCATTTTCAAAAATACTAAGGCTAGTGAGGGAAACAGACATATAAGGGTGATTCTCATCTAATATGTTTATGACAGTAACGGAAGCATAAACCCATTTTCCTGGATGTAGGCATTCTGAGCCAACATTCATAAACAAATGATAAAATAAATTTAAAAACTTATTATTTCTTTATTAGAATGTTTCCCAAAGCCTTTATTTCTTTTGTTCTTGGTCTCTTATTCTTTTTTTGGTTGAAGTATAATTGATTTACAATGTGTTAGTTTTTCTGGTATACAGCATAGTGTATCAGTCATACATATATATTGTTTTTCATATTCTGTTTTATTGTGGTTATTGGATATAAATTCCCTGTGCCATACAGTAGGACCTTGTTGTTTGTCTATTCTGTATTTAGTAGCCTTTATTTCTAAGGCTACCTTTTCCCCCTGCTCTACCAGTTGTGCAGTGTGGTGCAATAGAATGAATGTCTCTATTATGGCCATTCATACTGACAGCAAAATGGTGTGTCCTTTCTGTGGCACCTGAGATTGCAATGTACACTTGAAAGATTAAATTTTATAAATATGGCCTCTTTGGAATTTAACTCAGAGGTGATGTAGTTAAATGCTCAGGCTTGGAAGTCTGAGACTCTTGGATTTGAATTTTGGTTGTAGATAAGTGACTGGGCAGGTTACATAAACCCTTTGAGGCTAGATTTTTTAATTTTTAGCATAAGGATGAAATACCCATATAGCAATATGATGGTGGTGATTCAATAAGATAACATGCACAAAAGAGCATAATGCCCGTCACAGAATCACCCAATAAATGGTTGTTATTACTTACTGATTCCCCCAAATTATTTGTACCATACATTTCTTCTTTCTAAAGTTTTCTGTTAGGGGATCACAAGGATCATCGTTGCTCAATTAAATAGTGTTGATACAACTATAAACTCAATGTATGCAAGTATACAGTTACAGAATGACGAATTTTTTTTTATACTCTAACTGGCCCATACCCATTTTGAAGACGAAAATACTGAGATTTAAGTGGTTTAAGTAACTTGCTCAAGTTACTCAGCTGCTTAGAGAACTCGTACCCACCACCTCTACCCAGTGCCTTGCCTTTCCTTTCTTCCCTACCTGCCTCACCTCACCCTCCCTGTAGTTTCCATCTGCATTATAAATACCCCTCTTCTCAAGAGCCTTTCTGATTCATGCTCTTTTGACAGTGAAGCCAACTATTCTATCATTGTTGAAGTGTGAACGAGATGCTGTTATTAGTATAAACAGAGTCATCCTCTGGGTATCATACATTTATCAGATCAAGCATCAAAATATGAAACTACAAAAACAACTAATGAAAACAAAATAAATATTGTTGGCTAAATTAATGCTGTCATCTTTCCCAAGTGTGTCTTCAAAATGAAATGGTCCAATGGCAAAAATAGAACAAGCTGGGAACACTTAGTTCCACAGTGTAGAGGATTGGAAACACGGACTTATTTTCCAACATGTTAAATTGTTCAAGTGTCAGTGGTGAATGATTTCGAGCATGTGAGGACCCCAGAAAAATCCAGTAATCCCCTACCCAGTATTTCTAATTGAATCACAACATAAAACAACAGCCAAATCGACAAAATGAATCTGTATTTTAAAGCCTGACCCAGAGGTACCCTCTTTGCCTCCTTCTCACCTACTTCTCTAGGGGTTTTAAAGCCACTGCTACTGCTTCCTTCCAGGGCCAAAATACTTGCCTGCTTTTGCAGTGTGCTTCAGGTGGAACAGGAATCATCTCGCTGCATATGCTTATTTGTTGAAGTGAAGTAATACCCTCGAGAGTAGGGAAATTAGTATCTGTGCCCATTAAACTCATTTTCTCTCCTTTTCAAGTCAGCGCCGTGCTTTTACTGGTTTGTCCCTTGTGGTCAATGTAAGGAAACAGTCTAGCATTTCTGTGTGCTGAGAACAGGGTTGTGGGTCAAGACTACCGTCCCCTTCAGAGTTGCTTTTGTTTGAGGACAGCAGTGATTTGAGTACAGTTGGTTTAAGGTAATTTTGTTGCAAAAAAAGTGGGTGAGACTGATGACTCTGTTCTATACTATCCAACATGTCTCACAGAGGATGGGATTCTGCCAGAGGAAACCTGCATGAGAATAGGGAGTGTGATTCCTCTTTTAGGAAAGATCAGTGTTCTTTGTTATTGACGTTGTTAAGGCAGCTTCTCCTATAAATTCTGCCGTCAATCCACATGAAGCAAATTCTGGCCTAAGGACATTGGCCCAGATTCTGGAAAATGTACACTGAGTATGACGTGCTCACCGGCAGAGATGTTCTGACTGTTGCTCAGACCATAGTGATATTTAGCTTGAGATTCAGGATTGCAGAGCACAGATTCTATAAAAGAGAATCTTTGTGTGAGTAACTGATCTAAAGACATTACAATGTTGGTTGCTCTTCCTCCTTAAATTCTCAAACATTGTTTAACACTTTATTTGCTTTGCACTTGATGATCCTTTGCAAGGTTAAAAAATGGTTCTGGCATCCAGATGGTCACAGTCTAGTAGGAAGGATATAGACAGAATACGATGAGAGATGCTGTAAGTTCAGAGGAGAAAGAGAAAATGATTCCCTAGTGAAGACTGCAGGGGTGAGGGGGGAAGGGATGGGCTTCCTCAGAGGAGGTAGGACAGTAATTGACACTTGAAATAATGTTTGAGGAATATGTAAGAATTCTCTGAACAAGGTGGAAAAGTATTAGAAACAGAGGGGTGATGTGGATGAATGTTGTGATAAAGCTGGCTACTCTGAGGGCTTTTTGAAAAGTTTAAGATTAGTCATTTTGATTTCTGGTGTTCATTTACTTTACCTGGAGGAAAATAAATTAGTAGCATGTGAAAAATAATAAGAAACTAAACAAAACATACGTTCTTTCAGTCTTTAGGGCCTACATCCAGACCACACAAGAACTATGACCGAGACATTTTCTGGAACTGCTGAAACATTGAAGATATCCCATTAACCATTACCATTCATTCATGGTTGAAGGCTAAAATTTATAGAGATTTTTATGTTCTGATAACAGAGTAGATGATTATGCTTTTCAACAACTGTGCCACATTTCCAAATACTATTCCGTTACTATTATTTCTTAGATGACTTGATGCTAGGTCATACTGGATATGAGATTTCGTGCTGAAACTCCCTAATATGCTTCTCAGTTTGACATTTGAAATGCGTCAGGAGAAGTTTCTAGTCAGTAAGCCTGCATAATTTCATGTTACAGAAATTAAAGGAGTAGCTATTCACACAAATTATGTTTTTAATATGTGGAGAAAAAAGTTCTCTTTCGGGTCAGTAGCTTACAGGAAACAAATTCTAGGAAATTTCTCTGGTCAGATTTAGATATTTAGGCTTTGAAAGTCTTACTGAGAAACTACTTGTACATTCAAAGACACAGAGAGTAGGTTCTGCACAAAGAAGGACCATATTGAGAAAGTTCCTCATTCAGAAACCCTTGAAATGAAGCCTAGAAATGGGATCACTCAACTACTCACATCACATGGCATTAGATGTTCTTGTCATTACCAAGAACTGCTAGGCTAACAGTGTTAGGGCTGTTGCAATGTTGAAGTGATGGATATTGAGTATAGGACACCATTAATTGATAAAGATGCGTTTCATGATATTTTTCAAAAGACTACTTGCCAAAATTATTGAAAGAACTGTATGCAACTGCAGCAATTTGGCACATATCGAACATTTTTAGTTTTCTTATTATATGTTAGGTACTGCATTAGCATTCATCAATGCAAAAGATGAAAGAGACACGGCCTTTGCCTTGGGAGGGGGCAATGAGTGCACAGTGGCTATGGCCAGGAGCTGTGCTGCTTCTCTATAACCAAGCTTCTCCCTGTCATCATAAGTGAGCCATGCAAAAATCTTTTGGGGGGAAAAAAATCCATAGAATCTAAACACTTTATCTGTGATTCTGATCCATTCCTCTCTTCTCTCCTTTTTATAGCCCAAATATCTGGATTCCAGCAAGGGTGAGAGTAATAGGACGTAGGTCAGAACTATTGGGGGCAGGGGTTGGGGATAGGTCATGTAGAACCTTGTAATTTGAATGACATGGAAAATAATTAGAGCATTTGAGGCGAAGAAGAGCATGGTATGACTTAACTTTTAAAAGGATCAGTCTGACTATTGTATGCTGAGAAAAAAGTATGAAACATAAGGATTAAAGAAAAGTCCCATCCGGGAGGCTATCCCAATAATCCAGGCAGAGATAATGGAAGCTTGAATTAGCTTGGCAACAGTATATGTGGTGAGAAGTTCCCAGACTCTGGAGCTATTTTGAAGGTAGAATGAATAGAATTTGCTTCTAGTTTGAATGTGGGATGTGAAGGAAAGAGAGGATTCAAAGATGAAACTGTTGATTTGGGGCAAAGACTTTGGAAGGATGGAGATGGAGAAGACATGGGACAGAGCAGGATGGTGAAATTCAGCCATTTGTTTTAGTCATAGTAAGTTTGTGATGTCTGATATATGTCAAGGTGGAGATGTGAAGTGGACAATTGCACACAGGTCTGTGTCAAGGAGGGCTGGGCTGGACATATAAATCTCCCAGTCAGCAGCATAGGGTAGGTGTTTAAAGCTACAAGATGAGAGAATTAAATAGTGGGATATTCTGGTAATTAAAAGTTCAGAGGTGAGATCCCAATATACAAAATTCATATACACAGTTGAAGACAACATTCATAATTATGTCAACTGGCATCAAATCAAAGAAACCAAAGATGAGCTAAAATGTAAAGTAAAACAAATTTCGATTACATGGCTGGATAATCTAACTTAGAAGATTCATATAATATCTGGATCAGATGATGACATTGCAAACAACATTTTGTGTTTCCAAATACTTAAAAACAGGCACAGTGAGTCATAAACAGAAAATTCTTCAGTTCAACCGATGCTTATTATTTTGGTGAGGATGCTGGTTAGCCTGATTTACTACTAATGTTGTAATTTAGAGATTATTGTACAAAGAAAAATGAGAAAAGTATGTACTTAATAATGTCTCTGGTTTTGCCTTTATAATTTGCATGATCACAAAATGTTATTGATGAATTTTGCCTAATAATAAACATATATGTGTGTGTGTGTGTGTGTGTGTGTATACACACATATATATATATTTGTGTATAAATATATATATATTTGTGGCACTAGGTTAATTCTGGAATCTTTTTGTTTCACTTATAATTTTGTTGCTTCTTATCCAAGAATCGATTATGCTAACTCTACTGAAAGTTTTGACGTGACCTACTTCTTCAAAAGATGCAAAGCCCTTTATTGACTTCATAGGATCCTAAGTTGTCCTGTGTCTCATATTAATAAAGAGGGGAGGAGCTAGTAATAAGAAAGTCAGTTAAATCTAAATCATTAATAATTTACATCTTCTGCTCATAAAAGGTGTATTTTGACAGGTCAATTGTGTCATTATTCCACAAGGCATTTGACACATTGTCTTAGTAACAGGAAACTTTCCAGGAGTAATTGGCCTGAGAACTTTGGTGTAAATTATATTTAGTGGCCTAAAACTAATTTTAAAAGAAATCACGACTGTGTATCTTCTGCCAGGAGACTTGGAATAAATCTTAGAAGGCAACTGCTGTTCTTGAGAAGTGACTAAGCAGGAACTTTTGGATTCTGGTCATCTTCTGAGGGTAGCTGGAGATCTCCTGAGTCCTGTCACGAATCTCTCAGGCTTGCAAAACTCAAAGTCCTGTAGCCATTTATGAAAATCAATAACCAAGTACGATTGTTCTTTCAATATTGATTCATTTAGCTTGGTAGAGGAAAGAATTCATGGGCAGGAATCTTAGGTATGATGTCACCATCACATCTCTTCACTGGAAGGAGATCAGTTTGAGACTGTGGTCCAGACGTTCACCTCTCCTAAAGTGGAGCGGTACAAAGCTACTACCCAGTTTCTTTCCAAGCTCAGTGGTAGGAAACAGTCAGTCCAGCTGACTTTCTTAGAGAACCACGTCTACAAACATATCCCAACAATCTGTATCTAGACCAAGCTTAGCTTTTGGTAAAAGAAACAAAAGAATAGGTGCACCCATTCTTCATCCATTTTAACTACAGAGAGGCTGGGGTCAATGTTGGAATACTGTCCTTTAACACTCGTATTGATTTAGGGGGAGTGTCAGTCCACATGGTTTATAGAAATAATAATGATAAAAATCCCTGACCCCAACCGAGATTTTTCTCAGGTGTGTTTATCCTTTCTTGTTTCACTGCTACTTAACCCCAAACTTGTGATAAGAAGTAAGGATTATCTCATGTGAGGTTTCAGCTTACACTGATTTGTCTGCTGCATGAGGCATGCCGGGCATTAAATATATTGTTATTGTTTTGGCAGCATGATAATTTTTCACATTTTCTCAATAGTAACAGACAATGATGGATAGAAACAATGTGAAGAATCCATCAAATGTCTCAGAATGTCAAGGAAGGTTGGATTTAATCATTGCCAGGGATACATCCAGAGGAATTCTCATAACCTCAATGAGTAACCTAATTTCCCTTAAAAAGAAAGATCTCTGACATTAGAGAAAACTTCCTCATGGTTGGCATCTCAAAGAAGCTCCAATTTGCCTCCACCTTGGCCCCCTTCCACTTCTAAGGAAGTGGCTGAGATGGTGCAGTGAAGATCAAGGACAAATACTGGGCCATGTTTCCAAAAGAGCAATTTCTCTTTGGCACCATCATGGGATTTGTTTATTTTCACCTACAGGAAATTATACACTATGAAATTGCTGTGCTGATTCTATTTTTAAGTATATATATAGAAGAAGGAAATATATAATTATGAAAATATACTTCTGCCTTTGTCCCACCTGAAATCATCTTGCATAATGGAAAACAGATTTATAAAGTGTTAGTTTGACCATGTCCTCAGTGCATCAATCTCCTTTGCAAGATAGATGTGGATGGTCAAGTTCAGTTTTTTAGCCTCAAAGGGTTATTTTGCAACCATAAATGTCTTAGCTTTAAAGTGAGGATGTTGGGCCAGATAAACTCTAAAGTTCCTTCAGTCAGTGACATCTTTAGGTTTCTGTTTAGTTCAGTCTTAACTGAAAACAGATCAGCAGACCTGGCAGCACCTTGTACTGGTCTGAATACCATTACATGCCTTCTCTTTAGCCTTCCTTCCCCCTAGGCTAGATGTTCCAGTTAGTACTTTCCTTTTTGACCTTCACATGCAGTATTTCCGCTTTTCCCAGTGACACCTTTCTGGCTGTAGTTGAGAGGGAAAGGTGAAGCTGGAGCTGACAGTGGGACTCGCACTGTGTAACTCACCCGGCAGAGAGCCACACGACACCCATGGATAAATGGCAGAGTTAGCAAGTAAAAATAGCCTGGAAGATGGAAAAACCCCCATAGTGTGAAGTCTCTGGATTTTTTTTTTCTAATTTAGTTTTTCTTTTTCTTATTATCTTTCTTTTTTCCCTGTATATCTATCTTCATGTTCCAAGATGTTGTGGGATGCTTAAGCAGTTATAAAATGTAAATTTTGAGTCCACAAGCAGACATCTTCTGATTTAATTAAAAAATCTGAAAGCTGGATCCTATCCATCCAGAATTTCTTATTAGCACAGTAAAACCCCCAGCGAGACCCTGGGAGCAGATCTGATAAAAGGTTAGGGGCTGTGAGATTATAGCGTTAGCCTGGACCAAATGAGGAGTCAACGTCACTTAGACTTTTGGAGTTAGGCCGGGCTAAGGGTGAGCCGGATAAACAGGAAAATCAAGTTCCTTGTAGTGTGTCATGCATTACTTAGCTAAGAAGTTGTTTTGTTAGAATGTGTCACATGTTTCCATCATCCTGTTTTCATATTGATCACACACAAAAATAAAAGCTGTAGAACTCAGACGTTTTCAGCATAAGAGAGAAAATGGTGACGTTACCATAACACTGGATCCTGTGGGTAGCTGGCCAAGTGTTAACACTTTGTGGAAGACTGTATTTTTCCATGAACCAGGCACATGGCATGCTGTTCTCCACAAGCTGTTACATTAGGCTGTATATCTTCAACCAGAAAAATGACTGCGGTCATTAGATCTGAGCAGGTAAGCACATCACCCTTCGACACACGTTCCAAAGATAGTTTGTGTTCAATGTGCTCACCTGAATTCACTTCTGCCCTTTGGGTCAGTCCCTACACACTGATCTCCTTGGTTACCACACCTTGCTGCATGTAAGGCTTTCCAGAAACTGTAAATCACTGTGACTTTTCAGCATTTAGATAATTATAGAGTCTCCTATTAGGGGGAAATATTCACTTTAAAATCCTGCCCATCTGGATGCTGTTTCTGTATCAAATGTATGTAAGTCAAATGTATGTTTTCTCTTGAACCAAAATATATCCTCTTCTACATTGCTTTACTACAAAAGAATTTAAAAAGGAAGAAGTTACTTCCCACTTAATATTTACAGAGAGTTTATTTATTCATTTTTTAAAACAAATGTATATATATATATGTTTAAAAATATATATATACATTTGTTTTAAAAATATATATTTAATTCAGGCACTGTTCTAGGCCAGAATAAGCATTCCTTGCTTGTTGGCCTTCCATGTCAGTTGGGGACTCATGCCATTGTTAACTTGATGTTGTGAGTATTGCAATTACAATAATCTTCCTTTAGTTGTAAACACCATAACTTATGAGAATATTACTGGACACTGATTATTTAGAAAATAATTACCTACCATGCAGTATGCCATCATTTATAATCTCATAGTGTATGTGTGTGTGTGTGTGTGTGTGTGTGTGTCTGAGAGTGTTTAAAAAGATTTGAACTGTATAGCATATAGTGTGAATTATATTCATGAACTATGAATTTAGATGAGGATTTTATGCTGTCATTAAATACAGTAAATCCCAGCAATAAATTCATTTCAGAGGCATAGATGATGCAATATGTATGTTTATTTTAAGGGGCCTATACGAATTATATGAATGGTAGAATTAGGTGAAAAGAACATAACCTAGAAATAATGAGTGAAGTGGATTTAAGCCTCCAAGGATGCTGAAATAGAAATTTTGTCTATTTAGCTCTGAATTTATTGTAGGAAACCAAGAACTCACAGTTTGCACAGTTTTCATCCATAACTTCATTGGTATCACCGGGGAAGTCACTTACATATTTTATTATCCCAGGGGAAGACATTTATCAGATGATAAAGTTGCAATCAGGCACTACGTGATTTTTTTCAGATTTTAAAGAGATGGAAATAACTACCCGCCTAATTTTAAAAATGCTGTGCCTTTTTATTTCTTGGGGCATCTCACCTGAACTTTTAGACTATCAACATCCACTGAAGCTGATAATTCGGCAAATCTGCCCATATAAATTTGTGTTAAAAGCATCTCCTTTGAACTAAAATACCAACTGGAATAACATTTATTCATGAATTCTAGCACTGACTACTGATTCCTGCATAAACTTGGCTTGTGTGTAGTAAAAATGTGCAAAATACAACATTAGAGGACAGAAGGGGACTCCTAGCATTTATATGTACTTGGGTCAGTTATTTTTAAGGTGAAATATTTAAAGATCAGAGAGAAATCTTTTGGTGAAATGGCCAAGTCTGAGAATGCTTTCTTTTCTTATGTCCTCAATTGAGATGTAAACTCTTCTTTAACTGAGTAGAGGCAGGCGTATTCAATCCAGCGTGCTATAACCATTTAAATGTGGAATAGAACCTAATATTTATCTGAAATGAGTTATATTAATATTACTAATTATTATATTAATGTGTTATATGCAGAATATGTAATTTGTAATTACTACTTCTAAAATCTGTGCTTTTGGAGAAGGATGATTATCAGAGTGAGTGCAATAGCTCTCTACGTGTGATCCCACATTGCAAAGAAAATAGGTTGATCAGATTCAGTGCTATTACAGGGGAGAGATCTGGTGGCTGTGATTATCATCCTGGCAGCACTCTTTGATGATTTGGATGGGAATGGCAGCAATAGTCAAATGAAAGGCTGGCAAAATTAAAATTGATGACCATGTTACCTATTATCCTGAAGCTCCTGCATTATGCTCAATGAAAGGAACCATGCAGTACAAATAGGAAAGCTACCATTTTTTGCTGATTTCTAATTATATCTCCCCCACCCCCAATCTGTTTCTATTTGAGCACCTTAACTTATTCTAGGAGAGAGAGAAACAGGTTTCATTAGGACTTAGGAGCTAACCTCAGGGATTTTTAAAATACAAAATGTAGTACAAATATGAAATAACCAATTTCACCACTATTTACTGAAGGGTCACAAGGCCCCTGGGCATATGAGATGTTGTGAAGGTTAGTGCAATAGAAGGGGAAAATAGAGTTTCTGCTCCAAGATGTCAAAATTGGATTTTTTGGCTTTGATATGCCAGACACAGTGCTAGGCACTGTCAGGTTGGGAGCACACAGGAAATTAATTCTTGACTCAAGAACAGAAACACCATCTCAAATAATAGCATCTGTGGAAGGAACCATATTTTTTTTCATGTCCATAGCAAATAAATAGATGAATAGACAGTGCTCTTACAAGTTGTAATTGATGGGGTCATATGGTGAGAGGACTTGCTGGGAAGGAAGGGTAACTTTAGCTTGAGCGTCAAGGAGAAGTAAGCCTTGTGAAGACGTAGTGTTAAGGAAAATCGAAACTCAGTACCGAATCATTGTTTGATACTACAACTAAATCTCTTGCTCCAAAGACTGGTTTATAGAAGATTGTGGTGTTCTCTGTGCTGTTTAGTGAGATTTCTCTATAGGGCAGGGGTTCATGTTCTTGCTCTCCCCACAAACATACATAAATACATTAAAAATTTTCTTCTACTTTGATTCTTCATTTCTCTCTTCAGTCTGAGACTTTTTAGCTATCAAACATGGCCTCTTTGGCCGCCCCAACTCCCTTTCCTCTCAAGCCTTTATCAGCTGTGCATATTATTGAAGAATAACCTTATGTTTTCTGCCCGGAATGCCTCTTTTCGCTTTTCTGTCTGACAACCTCATCTTTCAAAGTTCAGCTCAAGCGGTCCTTGCTCTGTGCATGACTTCTCTGATTGACTCGTATGCAAGATGTTCCCCTCCCTCCAGCCTACCACGGCTCTTTGTAAACACTTATTACAGCTTGTACCATGATTTGTTGAAATTTCGTTTACATTTCTATTTCTCTACCTAGACTATAAGCTCTTTGAGAGTAGGCACCTTCTCACCAGCACCTGGTTTAGTGCATAATATGTAGTCAGTTCTTAATAAATACTAAATATTTACTGACTAAATTTCAGCATTCATTGAATTAAAAGAATCAATGGCTATAAGGACTGATTGATCTGTCCTGATTAATCTAGCTAGCTGAACTCCCTTAGAAGTAGGAATATTCATAAGAAATTGACATTACAGTTTCCAAGTGTGGAATCTGCTTAGAAAGTTGAGGAATAAAAGCAGCAAATCAATATGTGAGAAGCGGCAGAAAGCTAAGATTTCTTGATGCTTAAATGAATATAAACCTGAATCAGAAGAAAAATAATAAAATTAAAGAATAGGCCAGACCTTAGAAAACATTTAACCAAACTTCCAGAGGGAATGTAAATGAACTTTTCCATGGCCTTTCACAGGGTTATTGGCAGATTACCAAAAGCCAAGCCTCCTCTCAATCCTGTGCTGTTTTCTCTGTTCTTAATGCTGTGATGACTCCATTTCCAATGCTTATACAACCAGCAGAGAATGCAGATAACGTGTTTCTCTTCTTTTTTTGCTCTCATGAATAATTTTCAGCAGCTCCCCCAATTGCTCTCTGTTACCCTGCTGAGTTTACCCTTGCAAAGGACATCTTGTCATATAGCAAAGAGAATCACCTGGTACCTTTCCAATATCCCTTCAGTCAATCAGTCAACAAGTTATTTATCGACCAGTTGCTGATGTGATCAACACAGGGCTAATATAATGGAGTTGGCTGCTGTTAAGCTCAATGCATCAATTAAATAGCACTTTGCATGATTTTGACTTGGCATACCTGGAAGGACAATATTTTTCAAGACCACTGTGAACTCAGTAATGGGAAGCTCACCCAGTAATTAATTTTACATGAAACTGTGCATTTTGGCCTGATCCCCAGTGTAGAGTTTAAGGCTATCAGATACACAGCATCCAGGACTGAATTCTGTCCTCAGATGTTAAAAGACCATGTCCATCTGCTGTTTATATCTTATGACTGAAACTATACAGAAAGCAACAGAATGAGAAAGACATTCTTTTCAATATATGATGTTTTGAATGTTTCACTGCACCAAGAATTGGGGACCCGGAGTATGGTGGGTGTAAGAATGATGCTTAGGAGTTTGTGATAATTTTTGCTGATGCTTTGGAATCCAAAGACCTTACCTTCTGTGACTTAGGCTTCAACTGAAATATTAAGAGATGGATGAAATCTTTTTGGACAGGGAGTTGCCCTGTACTTCAGTCCATTAAGCCACATGGCTTAGGCACTGGGAGTTGCTATCCCAGGGGAGCTGGTTTGCTAGGGGGAAAGGGGGTTATAGAAATATAACCATATCAGAGGCCTGAACATATTTATATTAAAAAAATTGTGTTTACTTAAAATTCAAATGTAATTGAGCCTCTTATATTTTTATATGCTAAATCCTGCACTTGTAAATCAGGACCTTCTGCATGGCAGTTACTTTTGGGCCAAGAAGGAGCTCTGAATATCATTGCAAGACTGTGCATTCCATCCTGCGTAGCTATATGAATTAGTCATGACTCATCTGACAATAGAGTTTAGCAAGGTTGGGCTCTTGGCTAATACTGAAATGGAAACTGCCTGCGAATAAGAGTTGAGGGATGGTATTGCGTACTGGGTCAAAAACATGAGTTTGGAGTCAGGTGGCATGAGTTTGGATTGAGACTCTGTCACTGGAGTTGTGTGACTTTGGGTAAGTCACTTAACCTTCCCGTGTCTTAGCTTCTTCATCTGTGAAACGATGACAATAGCACAGGCACCCCTTGGTATCTGAGATTAGTTCTGGGATTCTTTGCAGACACCCAAATCAGGGAATACTCAAATCCCTTATACAAAATGGAGTAGAATAATCGGCCTCCAGCTCACTCCACTGGTTCTGTGAATATGTCTGCCTGCATCTAACTGCAAGTTGTAAAGATTAAATGGACCCCTATACATAGAGTGTTCAGCACATCAAAAAAGACTGTATAAATATTAGTTTTTATTATTTATAAGACCCACCTGAATTTCTGCATTTTTTTTTTACTTATTTTAAAAGTTCTAAAACCTTAGACTGGTTATAAGTAGCATTAAACTCATCTATTTTGAATGGATTCAGTGCATAAAAAGGATACTTAATTATATGTTCCTGAGTGTTTATTTGTTTAATTAATCAATGTTATACATTATTTTAATTGCATGACCCTGTATGTTGAAGTGTCTATGTCATTCCAAGTTTTGTCAACTTTTACTGTGATACCACGCCAGAGGAATGAGAATGTTCTGTGACAAAGATCCAGGGAAAATAAGAACTTTTAAAATTATTTTAAATATCAATAAAGCAATCATAAGGGGTAAGTGACTCCATGAAGTTCAGGTAAACTTTACATTCAAGAAGACTGTCTTAAAAGGAGCAGGTGTCTCCTGAAATTGCCAAGAAAATGTGTGATGACTATGATTTCAATGTAGGATCAGAAAAAAGAAAATGTGAGACCACACATTCATAAGCTCTTAATAAGAAAGTGAACTAAAAATCTGCTGAGTCAGAAAACTCTAGACATTTTAGAAAATGTCCCAAGTCTAATTTAATATAATTAGGTAACTAAATTGAAAAGTATAAATATAATTTAGAATCCCATCTTTGGTCTACTTAAGAAGACTCAATCTTTTAGTTTTTAATAAGCCAGAAATAGTGACTTTTTCTAGCTTCAATTGAAGCATAAATGAAAATGAAATTATAATTTCATTTACATATAAATTAAATTATGGCCAGTTATAGAATGATTGCCACTTGAAATTAGGAAAAATAAGACATTTCAAAGGCTTTGGAAAGGAGAATTTTGAAGAGGACCGAGTTGAAATTAAGGGTCTAGTGACCATTGGGAATTTAC